>NW_007930851.1:505381-662422 GCF_000280675.1 Beauveria bassiana ARSEF 2860
GCTTTTTTGTTTCATTGTCACGCACTGAAAGCTTTATGTTTCGTGAAGCGAAAGTACGGATACATGTGGTGGTGAATGCATGGTGCTGATGCATGCGCGTTGCGTCCCGATATGGCAGGCTGCATGAGCCATCATGAACGGTATTGCACTACTCGGCCGCCGTAGTACTGCTAGGTCGAGCAGCTGGCAGCTTCGTCAGCCGACAGGGCGCCCTAATAACAGTGTAATACGGGGAAAGGCTCGGCCTACTTAATTTCCGCCGTCTGCGAATCAGCCGACAAGGAATTACACGACATTCCCGGCGCGACTGGCCTCACTATCTGTTACATGGCAATCTTCAGGTGCGACGTGCATTTGCTCACGCGTGTTGCGGCGACCGAGATGGCCCGGTCGAGGAACACAAATGAGCTGCGGTCAGGGGAGACTGGCGCCACCAGGACAGTGTGTTAGCGAAGATCTCGCACTGTGGTTTCCGCAGGCGCCAGGCGGGAACGAATACTCGTAAGGCAAGCAAAAAGTGGCATGAGGGGAATTGAGCCGGCATCCGCTCAACCCGTGCCTGCAAGTGGAGCGCAGTAGCTTAGTCAATAAATGAAATTGTGTTGATCTTATCTAGACGGGCAAACAACCTATTTTTCCTCTTCGTTCCACCGTCTTTTATTACCACTACGACTTTTTCTTTATTTTTGCTTCATTGGCTCGTTCTGTCCCTTGCCGTGCGCGAGGTACACCAGTCGCACAAAATGGACACCGCTCTCGAAATTCTCGACCCCCTCGTCTTCGACCGTGCCTATTCATATTTCTTTCCCGGCCCGGCCGTTGCATGCGATGCCGTTCGCAGCGCCTCATGGTCGACGTCGTCGCTGCTGAGCGCCGTTGCTGCGCACAACGCCACCGCAAAAGTCGCCACTTCGGCTATCGAATCGTGCATTGTCTCGTCGCTGCCTCGCGACGATATTCGACGCCAATGCGCCTCGATTTTGTTTGTCGCGGGCTTTGGTGCCGCCGCAATCTACTTCATTTTCGCCGCCTTTTCCTACTACTTGATCTTCGACCGTCGACTGGAGTACCACCCTCGATTCCTCAAAAACCAGATCTCCCAAGAAATTGTGTCTTCGCTCTGGGCCATTCCTGTCATAGATCTTCTCAGTTTGCCCTTTTTCCTCGCCGAGGTCCGCGGCCACAGTCTTCTCTACACGCACATCGATGAGTACGGCTGGCCCTGGCTCTTCGTCTCGACCATTATATACATGATCTTCAACGATTTCTTCATTTACTGGATCCACCGACTCGAACACCACCCCAGCATCTACAAATACGTTCACAAGCCTCACCACAAGTGGATTGTTCCCACGCCCTGGGCTGCGATTGCTTTCCACCCCGTCGATGGATTCTTGCAGTCGACTCCTTACCATATCTTTGTCTTTATTTGCCCTATGCAAAAGTACCTCTACGCCGTACTCTTCATTCTCGTGCAGCTCTGGACCATCTTCATCCACGACGGCGACATGATCACGGGCACCTGGTCGGAAAAGTTCATCAACAGTCCGGCCCACCATACTCTTCACCACATGTACTTTACATGCAACTACGGCCAGTATTTCACCTGGGCCGACAACTACTTTGACTCGCACCGCGAGCCGCGACCAGAGCTAGACCCTATTCACGACGCTTTGCGCGTGATGCGCGAAAAGGGGCTCGTTGACGATAAGGGCAACCCGATTCCTCCAAAGAAGAAGAGCGATTAAATTCGGAACCAACAGCATTCACTGCGAGGGAGACTTGCCCCTTCATTTACGAGCATTGCGGTTTATTGCGGTTTTTATACATTATTGTTGGGAGTCATACTTGTAATCTAATAGACGACGCCGAGAGGCAATGCTTTTTCTTGTTATCCAGGGACCGCCCCTTTCTAGGACTTTTTAGGAAGGACCCCGCGTCTTGCGCGCACGCCACGCCGAAAACTCCGAACAAACGCTATACGAAACTTTTTCACCATGCACAAAATTAGACGGATAGCAAAAGTTAGTGTCAGTTTCAAAGCCAAATATAGCGGGGATTCTTTGGAGTTGCTAGTCCAAGCCTCAAATGCATTAGTTCGCGAATACCTAGATATAATCCGAGTACGGAGACGGTATACGAATACGCCGCCCAGGCTGCGGTGTGAGATCCATCGCACAGTGCGTCGGAGACTGGATAGACAGTATTAATACTCCGTACTCCGTAGTGAGTTCGCGATCCGCTAGTTTGGTACCAGTCGGGCTTTTGGTCTACTGGCGGTTTGAGATTGTACTCTGTTCATCCCACATCAGTCTCTGTCCTTCCATCTCTAGTCAAAATCGCATCTGGAGTCTAGACGCACAATCAATCAATCATGTCGCTCCTTTTGTTAAGCAATGACGACCAAAGACTTGAAACTTGCAGCCTGATCTGTGTAATCGGGTGCCGAAGCCGAGCGCTAGCAGTCGCCCGACTCCGCTCGCCATGACCTGACCATCATCTTATCCCAGCCTCGCCGCAGCCTTTGATCGGGCACATCTCCTCTCTTTTTTCTTTGCCCCGGCTCTGTCTGCTCCTCAGATCAGGCCATCACGAAGAGTGGCGTCTCTCTCTACAAAAAATGCGATACTCTGGAGCAGTATTGGCGGGCCTTGCCGCCTTGGCACAGGGCCAGCAGCAGGCGCCAGGCGACGCCGCGAGCAGCTTTGACTGGGATAAGCTGCCGCCCTCGACGGTGCTCTCGTACCGGCCCTGCTACGACGGCTTCGAGTGTGCGCGCCTGACGGTGCCCATGGACTGGAAGGACGAGACCGACCCGCGTCTTGTCGTGCTGGCCGTGATTCGGCTGCCGGCCGTCGTGCCCGTCTCGGACCCGGCTTTTGGCGGCACGATCCTCACAAATCCCGGCGGCCCGGGCGGCTCCGGCGTTGACAGCCTGCGCGGAGGCGGCGGGCGCAAGCTCCGCGACGCCCTCGACAAGCCCGGCGAGCGGCACTACGAGATTTTGTCGTTTGACCCGCGCGGCGTCGGCCGCAGCTGGCCGCGCGCCAACTGCCTCCCGCACAACGACCTCGCACGCGACGCCTTTGCGTACGAGGAGCGCGGCGTCGGCATTCTCGATGGGTCCGAGCCGTCGGCCGTGCCCCGCATACTCGGCATGTACAAGAGCTTCCTGCAAAAGTGCGCCGCGGAAGATGAGGCGGGCACGCCCGGCGCGGAGATTATGGGCTTCATGAGTACGCCGAGTGTCGCGCGCGACATGGTCCAGATTGTGGACAAGATTGACGAGCACCTCAAGGAGGAGAGGGTGGAACTAGACGAGGGCGTCGACGACAATGACCGTGTCGAACTGCGAAAGAGAGGGCATCACAAGAAGGACGTCCCACGTCTGCAGTACGTTGGCTATTCGTATGGTACCATCCTGGGTAACTACTTTGCGTCGTTATTTCCTGAGCGTGTTGGCCGCCTTATTCTCGACGGCGTTGTTGATGCCAAGGACTACTCGTCGGGACCTGTAAGTTTGCGCTTTCAGCCTCTTTCTTTCGGCTCCTTTTTTAACGTGCCGTTTCTTGCAGGGCTGGATCACTAGCACGATTGATGCTGACAACATCACCTCCCACTTTTACACTAGCTGCCATGCTGCCGGCGCATCTGTCTGCCCGCTCGTGCAGCCCAGCGACAAGTCGGGCGCCGACATCCAGGCCCGGGTGGAAGACTACGTCGCCGCCCTCGCCGACGAGCCCGTGCCCATCACGACGCCCGGCGGCGGCTTCTCCGCCCTGACCGCCGCCGACGTGCGCATGGCCTCTGCCATTACCAGCTACTCGCCCGGCACCTCCTTCAAACCGCTAGCCGCCTCCCTGGCCGACCTGCTCGCCGGCAACGCAACGTCGTTTGTGCAGCTCCTCGACAAGATTGGCGCGTTCCCGCACCTCCGCGACGCGTGCGCCGTCGGGGACAGCATCCGCGTGCCCGTCATGCAGCTCGCCGTCAACGAGGCCAGCATCGCCACGCGCTGCGCCGACGGCGAGGACGTGACGGGCAGGAACCTGACCTGGTGGCGCGACTTTGTCGCCAGCGAGAGCAGGACCTCCAAGACGTTTGGCAGCTTCTGGTCCAAGATTCGCCTGCCGTGCGCCGGATTTCGCTTCCCGCGCCATTGGTCCTTCAACGGGCCCTTTACGACGCCGCGCTACGAGAGGACGTCGCGCGGACGGCCCGTAAAGGGCAAGCCCGCGGCGCCGCTGCTCTTCCTGTCCAGCCGCCTCGACCCCGTCACCCCGCTGCGGTCGGCGCGCAGAATGGCCGCGCAGCATCCGGGCGCTGCGGTGGTGGTGCAGGAGTCAATGGGCCACTGCGCTCTTGGGTCCGCCAACAGCGAGTGCACCAGAGGCATCGCGCGGGACTACATGGACACGGGCAAGGTGCCGTCTCACGAGACGGTCTGCGAGTCGGACTTTGATCCGTGGAACAAGGACGCCGATGGCGGGGCGTCGAGCTTTGTTATTGATGCGCCGCGCTTTCCATTTTAATCGAGTTTCAGGGTAGCATGTAAATGATTAAAATATGCATTGTCTCGCGTAACACTATTGGCTTTTTCTGCTTTGTCGAACCCCTTGACAAAGAGAGGTGGCTGTACCTTTAGCTCCCGGCGGGTCGCGGTACGTTGCCTGGTCGCCCACTACCCGGAACGAACCTGTAATTTTGTTCATCCGGCACGGAGGAGAGCTCTGCGGAAGCGAATGCACTGTACAGCTCATAATTTGTGGGATAGTCGAAAGAATCACTTTCGGTAAGAGATCGATGCCATTATGCACTATTCGCGAATCTTTCCCGGTCTCGGTGCTCGGTATCCCGCTGATGAGTTCATGACTAATCACTCTGTCTTGGACCAAGATGCGAGTCTCACCGTTTCCCGACTCGTGTCTCACTCAACCATTTTTTGCACCGAATTCAAATTCCGTTACCGCTTGACTTTCAAGCACCTTGCTTTTGTCTTTTCAAATCTCAAAAGTTTTCCCCAAAGATGGCCGCCTCGCCGAAATATCTCACCGGAGACGGTGCTGGTATCAAAGACTTTATCGCCAAGTTTGATGTGCGTTATTTGAGCCCCCGAGCGAAGCACTGCGTACATAAAACTAACTGAACCATTTGATGCTGTAATGTAGACTTTTTTATTTGACTGCGATGGTGAGTACTCGGCCGGCGCTTCTTCTTGATATGTATGGCGAACGCTTTAGCTGAAACCATGAGGCCAGGTGTGCTGTGGTCTGGAGACCATGTCTTTGAGGGAGTTCCGGAAACGCTGCTACTTCTGCGGTCAAAAGGTAGGATACATATTGCAAACTAAAAAATCTACCTGAAATCCACGCCCCTGAACAAAGCAATTCACAGGAAAGAGGATAGTTTTTGTGACAAACAACTCCACCAAATCGCGCCAAGACTACGTCAACAAGATTGCCGGCATGGGCATCGAGGCCAGCCCCGACGACGTCTTTGGCTCGTCCTACTCGGCCGCCGTCTACATCGCGCGCATCCTGAAGCTCCCCGCCGGCAAAAACAAGGTCTACGTCATTGGCGAAGCCGGCGCGGAGCAGGAGCTCGCGTCCGAGGGCGTCCCGTTCATCGGCGGCACGGACCCCGCCTTCCGCCGGGATATTACCCCCGCCGACTTTGCCGGCCTGGCTGACGGGTCGCTGCTGGATCCCGAGGTCGGCGCCGTGCTGTGCGGCCTCGACTTCCACATCAACTACCTCAAGCTGGTTCACGGGCTGCACTACCTCCGCCGCGGCGCGCGCTTCCTCGCCACAAACACCGACTCGACGCTGCCCATGCACCGCGACCTCTTCCTCGGCGCGGGCTCCTGCAGCGTGCCACTGGCAAACGCCATGGGCGAGTCGCCGCTTTCACTCGGCAAGCCCAGCCAGGCCATGATGGACGCCGTCGAGGGCAAGTTCCAGCTCGACCGCGCGCGCACGTGCATGGTCGGCGACAGGCTGAACACGGACATCAAGTTTGGCATCGATGGCAAGCTGGGCGGCACTTTACATGTGCTGACGGGTGTCAATACAAAAGCGGACTGGGAGGCCAAGGATGCCATAGCTGTGCCTGCGTTCTACGCTGACAAGCTGAGCGACTTGCGGGAATGCGCATAAGAGTGTTATTACTAGACGAGAAACGACCTAGACTACTAGAATCGGAGAATCTTATAGACTGATATTCTGGGGGTATCAAACTTTTTCACCAATTTGCCCAGATTCTCCAGAGAACTCCAGTGAGTGAGTCATACTCTGAAATCTCGAAAAGCCCCGAGTGAGCTAAAGGGGAAAAAGGTCTTCTGTGTCGAGTCGGGCATGTATCAGTCACTGCTTTTGTTTCTCCTTCTCTTCCAGATGCTTGGCGAGTTCGCTCGTGCGGATAACCTTGGGCGTCTTGGGGGCGGGCGGCGTGTAGCCCTTGAACGATGTGGGTATGAACATGCCCACCTGCTTCTGATAGTGAGTATACTCGGAGTATTTTCCAGAAGATATGAGCTCCGTGAGCCAGGTAGACCCCTGGAAGAGGGCAATCAGGGCCAAGGAGCCGGCGCCGGCCCAGCTGTAGAGGGTGTTGGTGGCGAAGCAGCTCCACTGGTAGAGGACGAACCAGATGGCCTGCTCAGCGAGAAAGTTGGGGTGTCTACTGTAGGCCCACATGCCGCTGGTGAGGAAGCCACGGTCAAGCTCCTCCTGGAACCAGCCCTTGGGAACCTTGGCCGTCTTGAGGTACGAGTGCTTGGCCTGGTGGTAGTCTTGGTGCTGTGTTAGTATTGCGGATTTCTTGTTCGGGGTGAGAGAGAAGACATACCCCACTGCTGGCCGTCACTGATCCATTCGCTCAGCACGAGACTCAGAATGATGTAAAAGTACATCCAGTCGGCTTTGGTGATCTCGGGCTCGAAGCGCGTGCTGAGAAGAATGTTATAGGTGGGGGCGGCAGAGAAAGCAAAGAGCAGAACGCTCTGGATAAAGGAGATGAAGGTGACGTTGAAGAGAAAGAAAACGGGCTTGGACACATGCTTCATAACGATGCACCTGTGATGATGTTAATTCGTGACGTGACTTGGTCTTGGTGCATCAGCTCACCATCTGTAGTCCTCAGAGCCAACGTTGTAACCGCCCTTGCGCCAGTAATTGAAGGTGAGGCGAATCTGCAGACATTGTTTAGTGAAACGCAATCGAGGTGAATAACAAATAAACATACACTCCAAGCGGTAGTAGCGATTGCTACCAGATCTAGGCGATGATACGGCAGGCCAGCGAGACGGGCCCAGACGGCAAAGTGAATGACATAGAGGTTGGGCAGGATGCTCCACAGGCGGTCGACCTGGGAGTAGTTGCGATTGAGCTCCGAGACGGCAAGGAAGACGGCGCCAAGCAGGACAGAAAAGGAAAATCCGGTGACGAGCGGGTTCGTTTGGAGGTAAATGTCTTTGAGGCCGGCGAGGTTGGCGCCGTTGTTCATGAGCACCTGCGGCAGGGCATAGAGCTGGGGGAGGAAGGGCTGCACCGTCTTGGAGTAGTCGGCGCAGTCCTCGATAGACAAGATGGCAGGAATCATGGCTCCGAAAGTACGGTATCGCGCCCCTGGGATCGGGCTGGTTTTAGGTGATGGATGCGCAGAGAAGAAGTTGTTGAAAGCGAGAAGGGGCCCGGCGCGTCATAGAGGGTGGAGGTTGTCTTGCCACAGCCTAATCACCCTTGTGGGACGTCATCATACGCTAGGTTGTCGGGAACACCTGCCTTGTTGTTAGGGTTGGGCGCAGGCTCTACGATATTGGCTATAATTTCAATCTATAAGAGATATATCTGCAATTCTAGTACTTGTGAATTGTGATTTTTTCTTGTCATCTAAATATCTAACAATGTTATAGAGAACGTTCCTCACCTCAATGGTGGCGCTGGAGCTTGGGTGGGTCGCGACGAGCTGCCAGCTAGCTGCCCACCTAAATTTGGCAGTCTCTGGCTCGCTCTTCCGACATTCATGAACATGCGTGGGACGCAACGAAATATATCACAAGAAAGTCTGTGAATCGCCCAGTATGAAGCCCTGAAACTTGAATGACCGAAAATCAACGCCATCATCATGCGATTGGCCCATGCGACAGGGGTGGTACAGCTGCACGATTGTCATCACGCGACGCGTTTGCAGGCTAAGTGAGAATGAGCCAGTCTGCATATCACGGGCCACGACGTTCATAAAGCCACGTAAAATAAAAGGCACATACAAAAGCACATACTTACAAAATGCGGGTTCTGTGCGTGGCTGAGAAACCATCCATTTCAAAGGCGGTAGCTAGCCATCTCTCCGGAGGCCAATTTCAGACCGTGAGTATACATGGGCGGCGGATGGCGAAACAACGACTAATGCACAAACGCCGCATCCTTTAGCACAACACTCGCAATCAATATGTCAAGAATTACGCCTTTGATTTCAATTTCGGACCGCCATATGGCCAATGCTCCGTCACAATGACTTGCGTGTCTGGGCACCTCACCAACCTCGAGTTTACTGCCGAGCACAAGAACTGGAGTTTCCCGCCCCCAGAGTCGCTCTTTAACGCGCCAGTCATTAGCAACGTATACCAAGTATGACATCCAATACGTTCGGTCAAGGACACAAGCTCTAACTGCTTTCAGGATAAGAAGAATATTGCACAGAATTTGGCGGATCAGGCAAGGTATGCGCGCCTTCTCGTCATCTGGACGGATTGCGATCGCGAAGGAGAACACATTGGCCAGGAAATTGTAGATGCTGCCAAAAAGGGCAATGCGCAGCTCCAGGTCAAACGTGCTCGCTTCAGCAATATCGAAAGGGCGTAAGATGCTACACTCTAACCCCGCTCCCGCCAGCATGCACTGACTTTGTATAGGCACGTCTTATCTGCTGCTATGCGGCTGATAGACCTCGATGTGAGGCAAGTGAATGCTGTGGCAGCACGAATAGAACTAGACCTGCGCATTGGCTACGCCTTCACACGTTTCATGACCAACAATCTACGGCCGCTAGGTGGACCGATGGAAAATTTGACACTCAGTTATGGTGAGCCTGGCTCTTTGTGTGATTCAAACGGTCCGTGTGCTGACTTGTGCGCTTCAAGGCTCATGTCAATTCCCTACTCTTGGCTTCGTTGTGGATCGGTACTTTCGCGTCAAGAACTTCGTCCCGGAGCCTTTCTGGGGCATCAAGGTAACCCACAGCCGTGAAGGCAAGCAAGCCATTTTTAGCTGGTCACGATATCGGCTTTTCGATCGCATGACAACCATTATTCTATATGAAAGATGCTTGGCTGCAAAAATGGCAAAGATTACCAAGGTTCAGGAAAAGCCAACGCGCAAGTTTAAGCCACTACCACTTACCACAGTCGAGCTGCAAAAGGCAGCCACTCGTCTGCTCCGAATGAGTGGCCAGCAGGCCATGACAATTGCCGAAGGCCTCTATAATAAAGGATTCATCAGCTACCCAAGAACAGAGACGGACCGCTTCGACAAGGGCATGAATTTGCGTGCGTTGGTACAGAAGCAGACGCCCGACCAGCGCTGGGGTGACTTTGCTCAAGGTCTTGTGAACGGAGGGTTTCAGCAGCCACGCGAAGGAAGGCACGATGACAAAGCGCATCCGCCCATTCATCCTATTACTTATGCCGCACCGAGCGTTTTGAACTACGATGAAGGTCGCTTGTACGAGTATGTCGTGAGACGCTTCCTCGCTTGCTGCTCAGAAGATGCCAAAGGCTCCGCGACAGAAATCGATCTGCAATACGGCGAAGAAATGTTCAGCACTCGTGGGGTTATTGTCTTGGAAAGGAACTATCTCGACGTCTACGTATACGAGAAGTGGAACGACACGGCAGAGCTGCCCAAATTCACGGTTGGGGAGCAGTTTGAACCGACAGAGGCCATGATGACAGAGGGAAAGACAGGACCACCATCGTATCTCACTGAAGCAGATCTTATTGCACTGATGGATGCCAACGGTATCGGCACGGATGCGACCATGGCTGAACATATTCAGAAGATCCAGGACCGAGAATACGTGGCGACGATTGACCGTTCTGGTGCAACAGGCGGCGGCAATGATGACGATGGCGATGGCGACAATGGCGCGCAAGCAGGCAGAGGCATACGTGGTCGCGGTCGTGGGCGTGAACGGGGTCGCGGAAGGGGCGGGCGTGACGGCGGTGGAGCTACGGGACGAGGAAGAGGAGGCAATATCAAGGTGTTTGTGCCGACGCAGCTGGGCGTGGCCTTGATTCTAGGCTTTGACCGGATGGACTTTGATACGAGTCTGGGCAAGCCATTTTTACGAAAAGAGATGGAGCTCAAGATGAAGGCGATATGCGAGGGCCGGCTAAGCAAAGACGCCATGTTACGGGAAAGCATCTCACAATACAGACAAGTATTTATGCAGTCTCAAGAAAGGTTGAGCGTACTGAAGCGGGCGTGCCGCGAGTTTGTGTTTGGCCAGCCTGGATGACGACGGGCACACGACTAGACTAGAAATGACGGAATATATTGGAATACCACCGATGGATGTAGAATAAAATAAGTACGCCACGCGAAAATTCTTATGGGCATGTGTCGGACTGTCGTGGTTTGTTAGTGGTCCGACGATGCTGCCTCGCTGGATTTGGGCAGCGGGAGGGGGAGGGGCAAGCTGCACGAGGGAGCAATGGAAGGCTTGGAAGCTCGGCGTGTTGAGCGTATTGAGCTGCCATGCAACAGGCCATGCTGCAGAGCGGGGTTGTGCTCGTCGGCGATGACAGAGCTAGGTACCTAGGGTTTGCTGAGGTTGTCTGCGTGGAGTCGGGATTTTATATCGCAAATGCGGCCAATGAAGTGTGAGCTGGCAGCACCATGGTACTGAGGTGTTTTATACATGACAGAAACAATGATGTACTTTACGATTGTCACCCGAATTCAGCTGCAATGGAAATAAAAGCTCCGACCGAAATCAATGAATAATGCAGGTGTGGTTCCGCGTTACCAGAGCCGGATGCGCGGGGTGGTTGACCCAGTCGGACCGTCGACTCGTCGAGGCTGCGGTTGGACAAATACGAGGGTGGAATTCGATTTGGCAATGGGTTTAGGGCTTTCCGAGGCAATCGCACACAAAAAGTGAAAGAGTGAAATTGAGATAAAATGACGCTCGGCTCCCGGTGTTATCTCAGCCGGGCGGCGCGGGGAAGTGGGCTGGAGAGTTGCAGTCAAAGCCAAGACGCGATAACTGAGCGTCGCTCTATACGCACAGTACACTACAGTAGGTGTCAATGATTGTGATAAGGAAGGGCTTGATTTGGCAATGCAAACCAAGACGCGCCAAACTAGCGTTCGGGTAAAGCAGGCATTGTCAAAGGCTTTGGAAATGGCTCACAGATTTTCAACAGTTATTTGGTCATTAAGTTATTTTTTTTTATTGGGCTTGCTTGACAAGTCAAAACGAAGAAAAGGCTCCATTCTACGGCGCGTCATGAGCCATTGGGAGCGACCACGAGTTGTCAACTGGGCTCTGGAGAGGGAGCCAAGACTCAACCTGCACTGGGGCTTCTGGGGCCGGTTACACACACGCCCCCCTGGCAACTTTGGGAATAATATGGACCAACTCTGTTCGATGGGCTATTTTCAGAAAGAGAGCGAGGATGGATCCTGTGCATGCACGTCAGTTTTAGGGCAGAAGAGGCGAGGCAGGAGTGGGTTGAAGAGCCCTTGATGACATGCGGCCTAATAACGAGAGAAGAAGATGTGATTCTTCACTGACTCGGGCCATTATTACAAGGAAAGAGGTAAATAGAACTAGGGAGGGATATTGATACAGGAGCATACTTTGTAAATAGAAAAAAAGCTTGGGTGTTGAAATGAAGGTAATCAGACTAGATGATAAGGGGGAGGCCCCGACTTAGACGGAAAGGGGGAAGAACGTGGTGAAGGGTTGTTGGCGGACACACATGGTGTCTTGAGCAGAATATGATTGTAGAAGGGCACCAGAAAAGAATGACGCAGATGACACTCTTTTTTTTTTTGGCAATTTTTTCAATGCTCGAACTGGGACGATGAGCCGATGGCTAAAGGTTGAATTGGCGAATGGACGAATCGTGGAGGGCATGTGCGTGAGGTAATGGGCGCGACAGGCGCTGTAAATGCGCTGTAATGCTAGCGGGAGGAGCAGAGTGTGGGGGCGGCTGAAGGCAGTACCTAAGGCACCTATCGTTAGCTGCTGTGACGCCCCGAGGCATTGCTTGATGCTTGACAAGGTGCCTAATAAGTACACTTCTCAAGTTAAACATGTGTTCAAGAGGCAAGTGAATGCGGTGCGACGTGTAACTGTGGACAGCTTGTCTTGTTATACCTCGGGCAACGTGTATTTCTTCTGTACGCGGACATTTGGTCTTGTCATACTCGGAGACTTTTCCTGGCAGGACGGCAGTCAGTACTTGGGTACAGTCATACGCGCAAAGAGACGACAACATGCGCCACGAACCTGACGCAGTTGCTAGATGCACGCAATCAATAGCCATGGCACACTACTGTAGGCACTGTAACCGTTTTTGCTTCCAAACTAGAATGGTAGTTTTGTATTTTAGTTTTCTACGTCCCCACGATTGCCATCGACTGGTGCGCGCACGTTGTCCGCGCTGTTGGCCGAGAAGCTCCGATCGCGCGCGCGTGGGGAAAAGCAACACTGGGACGTGACTCGATGCACCACGCACAAACAGAGTGAAAAGAGAAAAAAAGTGCACGAAAATGATTAGGGCAAAAAAGTGACATGCCCGTCGGGAAGTTTACTTTGCGATTTCGGCAGTGGGCATTGAGTTACCTTATGCAGTGTTGCTGCCAGGAAGTCAGCTTACTGGCCAGTGGCCTCCGCGCAGGCGGTTTGCGCCGTTCTCCAGTGCGTTGGGGAGTCAGTCAATGTGACGCAGGGCGTTTGCAAGGCAACACAAGACGGGTAAGTGAGGGGAGATTTCTTGCATTTGGCAGAGCGCACAAACATGGGCCGTCAACAGAATGAACAAGCTGCATTTTCTAACTAGCACTTCCCGAGGCGAGGGAGGACAAGGAGCGTGCACTGGCGGCTGGGAGTCATGGGAGTCATGGGATATAATTCATGTGTCAGCCGTCATATCAAGAGCGCGCAAGCAGTACGTGGCGTACAAGTACCTCCCGTCGGGGCAACGCCACTGCATCGACGCCCCATGGCACCAAGAATAGCGGGGCTCTGAGCGCACACCCTCCACACTGACGACACCATGTCGCAAGAGGGTACTTGCGAAATGCCGCAGCATAGGCATAGCTGAGAAGTACCTCTATCTTCACATCTTGTGGATGGTTGGCATCCAAACCGGCGCGCTCTGTCACCTGCCGTGGCACTCCCGCAGAGAAGTTGTACATCGCCATTCAAGTACCTCCAGTTAGGCTGTGGCTCAGGCTGGCGTGGCTCGCTCGGCCTCTCCAGACTCTGGATGGCAAAACATAAAGGTCACTTTTCGCGGCTAAACCGAGCAGCAAATACTTCTGGATTAATAACCGCTTTCTTCAGACACGTACCCCCCAAGCCAAATCAGACCCCCCAATATCCGCCATGTTGGCCTGGCGCACCATCCGTTCCAGCGTTTCGCTACAGCCTAGGTAAGTAGTAGGTAGGGATACAGCGCTGTGTCCGCTGGCTTGCCTGCTATACATAACTCGTGTCTCCTCCTCGCCGCGCCTCCATCCTTCCCTCCTCTTCTTCAAAGCAACAACAACAACGCACCCATCCTATAATAACCATCGAGAGTCATCTGTCACAGTCCAGAGAGTCGCGCCAGCCCTGCCAGCCTGTCCATACAAATAATTTGTCCTTTTCTATCAAGCTCAAGTTTTACCAGTTTCGCCAACTTTCGCTTCGGAACAGTCTAGGTACGTACCCTGGCCGCAGTGACTCAACAGCATCTCGCCTCCCGCTCCTGCATCGCAACCCTCGCAAAGTCGGTCACGTCGCCCGTGCTCGCGCCGCATCACCCTTTTCATCTCCATCTCCCTCATCTCTGCCACCGACATTACCTCCCTCGTCTGTCAACACGCGCTGATCTCTGACAGATTGTTCTGAAGCCCTCTTATACACCTGGTACATACATCATGGCTTCCATGGCAGCAGCTGCTCGTGACATCCCCCAGGCCTCCTTGAACCGAGACAACTTGACTGTTGTAGCGGATCGGAGCGACCTGGCGACTGTGGCACGATCTCATAACCTTCCGACTCCTCCCAACTCCATCTCCCCGGCTCTTCCTGCACACGGCCTCAAGGCCCAGCTGCAACAGGCGGCCAAGCTCGAGCCCATCGACTCCGACTTGGACCTTCACGAAGACGCCAACGGCCCAAAGCGCTCCGTCTCTCCCCATCATGATCCGTCGGGTACCATAACCAGCGCCATGCTGGCCACCTATCACCTCCCCGAGATCCTGCTCAACCACGGACCTCTGGCGATACGGCACATCATGGGCTACCTGACCACATCGGTTCCCGGCTTCTCCGGCATCCCCCCAACCAAGGCTCGCCGCTTGGTCGTCGGTGCCCTCGAGGGCCGTGGAGACGGCGCGCTCGGCGACAACGATGTTGATTTCGAAAAGGTCGGCTGGGGACGGTGGAACGCCAAGCGACGAGGACTCCCAGGACGTGACCACGAGGCCACCCCGCCCCGGTCCTTGCCTAATGGCGGCATCCCCATCTCCAGGAATGCCCTCAAAGCCCAAGAGAGGGCCAGGGCAAACATTTTTGGTTCCAGTGGTGAAGCATTTCACTTCTCCCACGACGACCATGACGGCATCCCCATGATGGAGGACGAAGCTGACAAAATGTCGATGGACGGTTACGAGTCCGCTTCGTGCTCCGAGGCCCCCGACGACGATGTCACCATGAATGACGACCCCGAGGACGTGACCGACGACGAGGACTGGGCCGCCATGGGTGCCGCCGCTCTACGCGCCGAATCGTACCCCAACATGGCCGCCGCCCTGTCCAGTCCCGACGTGCCCGTCTCGCACACGTACAATGCCACAGGCATGCGCGCCTTTTCCGGCCGGTCCGGCATGGCTCGTCTCCCTCCCTCTGGCTTCGACATGATAGCTCTTGCTGCTGCCTCTGGCACTCAGGAGCGTGAGGCTGTCGAGGCTCTTCTACGACTCGGTTCTGTATAATACGATTTGCATGCACGGCGTTATCTTGGTGCGGCTTCTTTTTCTTCTCTTTTCCTCCTTTCCTCTTACTGTTATTCAACTGGGTTCGGATATCAAAATGCACTCGGTCAACTTGGCTGGGCCAAAAGGAATACGCATCACACGCTACTTTTATTGACGGCGAAAACGTTTTCATCGCGGCCAGTTCTTAGAGTTCACAACACTCGCTTATTGTGCTTTTCTCCCCTTCAACCCTTGCATTTTTTTTTCTCTGGTCTCTGGCAACAATTGGCATTTGGGCAGATACCCCCGCAGCGCGAAGCTCAACCATCACTTGCCCGGCAGGAACTTTTATGACTCTGTCACTCTACGTTTCTCCTGGTATCTCTTTTAATGGCTTTTTGTCGTTCGCTTCTGCTACTTTTTATCTTCTTGCACATACCCTTTTGCTGGCCATCGTCTCGAACCAGTTCAACACCTTATTTTTTCTTACTTTTGTGGAAAGTTTTCTGCTTGACGCTTCAACCTTGGCATCTTGCTCTGGCTTGGCTGTTGAACAGTGAATTATCAGATGCCGCAATGCTCTACGACACCACAAGATAATACCTTTTGGCTTGCCTATTGATGGCGGCCTGGAGGCAACAAACCAATATGCTTTATATAGAAGGAGATGATTAGGCGGCTCAATAGAGCCCTCGAATATCTCAATGGGAGGACACTGGGATATGGCTACTCTAGTAGCTTGATATCTCTCTTGGGTTGGAGTATGGAACTCCAACTACGCACCTCGAATGGCGGGGGCATCCGATGCTTCAATGCAAGCACGAGAACGGGATATAAATAGGACCCTGATTTTTTTTTCTCTTTTGGGATGTCAAAGCACTTTGCACTTTGCTTAGGTAGTCTTCCTTTACTAGTATTACTCAGGCTATGTATGCCTGCGCTAAATGGAAACTCTTGATCCTGCCTGCTGTCTCGTCGGTCACATGCCTCTTGCTTTGCACTTGTGACAGTTGTGTATAGGTAGGTTCACATGCCTCTTGCTTTGCACCTGTGACAATTGTGTATAGGTAGGTAAATATGACGACGTTGGCGTGTCTCTCTGTATAAATGGAACTTGATACCATGTACATGACGTAGATGAAAAGGAGATTCATGTGCTGACATTTAGGCTAAAACGTACAAGATACATATAAGAAAAAAGAAGAAAAAAGAAAAAAGTACAAAAAATTCAAACAGCTAATGTAATATCCTACGCGTATATCGGCATGGACAAGATGACTGGCGCTTCGCCCTCGAATTAGCCCCAAGCCTCATCCTGTCTGCTCTGCAGCAAGGGGAGATGACCAGCCAGCGACATCTTTTCTCCCCCTCTTATCAAAACTGCCTCATCGGCCTCATCAAGCCTGGCTCCTTTCCAGCGTCGTCTCCTGGCCAAAGATGAAGCCCCAAGCCCTCTCGAGGGCCATATCCTTGAAGGAGATGCTGGTGTGGCCCTCCTTTTTCCGCCAGACGCTGCCCGTGTGCTTGACGGCCTCCCAGCCGGAGAGGTTGGGCTCGCCGTCGCCGTCGGGGCTGTTGATGTCGCTGTTTGCGCCGCGCTCGCGCATGCCAATGTCGTCGCGGTACTCCCACTGCGCAAAGACGGTCGGGGTGACGCTGTAGGTGACGAGGTCGCCGGCCTGAATCATGAGGCGCATGATGAGATCGACGGGGTTGTCGAGGTCGAGGGCGGTGCGCAGGAGGAGCTTGGCGGCGCCGGTCTGGGAGACGGCGTAGGCGGTGGTGCAGACGATGCCGCCGGATTGTCGGACGACGCGCTCGGCGCCGAGCTCCTCGCCCCAGTAGTCGATGCCCGGGGCGACGTGCGGGTCTGGGTAGCGCACGGAAACGTTCTTGTTATCGGGACCCTCCCAGCATTGGCCCAGGGAGAGGAGATCCCAGTGCGTGCTTTGCCAGGGGTCGTCGGGGTGCGCCGGCGCCGGCGCCGGCGGCGGCGGTGGCGGCGGGGGGGCTGCGGCGGTAGTGGTAGCAGCAGCAGCAGCAGGAGGAGGGGTGACCGAGGTGGACGGGCGGTTGAGGAAGCCGTGGTTGGGGAGCGGCCTCGACTGCACCTTGTCGAGGAGACGGCTAAAATGCTGGTTGAGGAGGCTCATCGACTCGCGGACCTCGATGTCCCAGGAGGCGTCGGATTCGAGGATAAGGACGGCGGGGGACTTGTCCCGGAGCATCTGGCTCCAGATCTGCAGGTTCAACGTTAGCGGGCGCCACACTTTTTTTTTTGGCTTTGCCTTTCAACGGCGCCGCCCCATCTCGTCCGTTTTCTTCTTCTTCTTCTGATTCTTTTCCTTCCTCTTCTTCTGATTCTTTTCCTTCTTTGGGATGTGGGGGGGGGGGGGGGTCGCGTCTTCGAGGGATTCCAAACGTACATTGGCATGGGCGCGCCAGCAACCCTTTTCCTCCTTTCTGAGGCGTGCCGAATGCTCCGGGGGCATGCCCACGTCGTTAATGTCGGCCGCCAGCACGCCGGGCGTCTCGGTGATGTCGATGCCCGCAAGCCAGGCCTGCAGCGAGGCCGCGTCGAGGCGGTCGAAGCGGCCGGGAAGGTTGATGAATTGAATCGAGCTGAAGCCGAGCGTCGCGTTGCTCGCCGCGTCCATGAGACGCTGCTGGTCGCGCGACGGACGCGGGACTCCGCCAGTGGCTGCCGGCTCGGCAGGGCGCCTGTGATTCCCGAAACTGGCCCTGGTGCTGCTGCTGCCGCCGTAGACGAGGACAAGGAAGAGGATGAGAATGGTAAAAGCGGCGACGCGTACTGCGCGCGGGGAGCGTCCGCCCTGGAGGAGCGTCGAGGGGAATTCGCGCCAGCTGCCAGACTTTTCCATGTCGAAAAGCTGAGAAGAAGAAAAAACAAAAAAAGAGATTCGATTAATTATTTTGGGATTGGCGTCTGGAGAACGGAGAAGGACGAAAAGTTGCCAAGGTTGTCTTATTCACGGGCTGAGATTAAAAACCTCGAATCAAGTGTTGGAAATGTATATCCATAGAACTGCTTGCAACGCGATGTCTCAATCGTTCAGCGTCGGGAACGGGATGTGTATTGTTATGCAACCGTACAAGGAGGAATGAATGCTGGTTCTGAAAGAATGACTGGCGATGATCCGCATCCGGCAAAAATGTTTCAGGAAGAAGAAGAAGAGAGAATAAAGAAAGAAGCACGAGAAGAAAAGGCAAGAATTAATGTAAAAATCCCAATCGGAGCCTGATATCAAACAAAGTATTATATGCTCCCCTTTTTATCCTCCTCCCAGACCCTTGCTATCGTCATCGTTCTTCTTTTTTTTTTTTTTTATCTTCCCTTGTTTCATGCCAGGCTGTCCCGCCGCAGAATACGAGAGCCGCGCCAACCCTTGTTGGGCGAGAGCCTCGTTTCTGATTCGCCAGGCCTACTGCCGACGCGACGATAAATTAGGGTCTAAAAAGAGGGTCCGCATGAATTCTGAACTCGAGTCATATTTGGTTAAAAGAAGGTTGCGCGAGTCGGCGGGGATGGCCGAGTTTCAAGGATGGGGAACATGATTATCATGAGCAAAGAACTTGTGTTTTTTTCTTTTTTTTTTCTTTTTGGTTTGATGCACAATTACTATTCATTTACAAAGCACGTCATGTCTGGGCTGTAACTGCATCGGATCGTATCGTGTCCGGCTGATGGATGAAGCGAGCGCTTACGCGCCGCAAAACCCGCACGCTACCGCGGATGGACAAGGGCATTTAGAGCCCTCAAAAAGATTGTGAAAAAAAAAATAGAAAAAAAAACGGAAATAATTTCACTCCCTGCAGCGTACACTACATGCAGGGCTCTGATTTCGGATGTGTTGAACTCTTACACAACTCAAAAGAAGGGACGCGCCACACCTTATTATGCACGCTATACCCCCCTGATATCACAACACACACTCCATTTCTTACCGCTCTTTACCAGTATTTACTACAAGGGAGAGGCATTTTCTTGCTATCAAAACTCCTTTTAGGGCTCACTTTTCGCGCCGTCCAGCCCTTTTTTTTTTTTGGCCTCTTCCGGACCCTAGAAGGCCATGTTGGCCACTAAAATGCATCTTGTAGTGGGAAACATACTCTGAGGTATAGCTCAACAGCATTTTATAGTGGTATTCACAGGCTTCCTCAGGAATCGCCCTGGGCTCATGATTGGCGAGTCATACACTTTAATAACTAGACGCGTCACACTCCATGAGCGCAATAATCCCTTATCTATCACAACATGATGCACCTGCCTAGATGCTGACAAAATCAACCATCAGCAACAACATCAGCAAACCTCCCTAGAAGTAAGTATTTAATCCCCCTGAGAAACCAACAGTAAAAGGCCCCCATATTTATAGAAAGCGGCACGCCCACTATAAGTATTGCCAGTTTACCCATCCTGCCTTGGCTCCCCCGCCGCGCCGCCGATTCTGAAGCCATGGATGCTGAGTCCCTTGATGGAGCCCTCGATGGACAGGGGCGTCGCGCGGCAGTAGCTCCATCTTATCAGTCGGCTCGTCTTCTCATCTTGGAGTCGGGAAAGTAAGGGGCAGCAGGCTGTCAATGTCATTACTGTCATGCAGCCTCAGCCGTGCCTCTCCATCCACGGCAATCTCGTCGCCGCCGTGCCGGCGCCCGCTTCTGTCTCACGGAAGCAAGCCATTCATCGTATATATACCCTGATCCCTGGACCCCTGACAGCAGTTGAAGTACTCCGCCGAGTTGTGAGCTTTTTGAGCTCATTGTGTTGCACGTCATTTCGCTTCGGCTACTTTGGCTGACCGTCCTCTTGCTAACACAGACTGGACATATTTGGAGGCAAGCGCATCAAGGAAAAAAAAAAAAGGACCCATGGGCTCACTTGAATGATGCCGAATAGTCTGCGTTAAAGTAGCCAAATAATGCACCAATCTATGAGAACCGATCAGCACTGTCTTGACATGAATCTCTCAGCCTACAGAAGCACCACAATACCGTACAAGGACAAAGCTCATGCGGTGCTACAGAACAATCGTAGTAGAGAGCATGTTATAACAGCAAGATGCAGCACAAAATGCAGCATTCACCGAAGCTGCTTACCATAGCTGTCTGCTGCATGATAAGATACGACACCTGGTGCCACAGCTTTTCTGGCACAACTACTTCTGTGGAATCGGGACGATAGAATTCTCAGGCTACGGATATGCCGAAGCTGCCTTCCGGACGAGACGTCTGAGATATAATTGCATCTCTAGATCAAAGGGTTGAAGTTCGGTATTTCTGTCTGCGTCCGCATTTTCGAGCCGCCGTTTCGATATGACACTGTTATTGATATACCACTATTTCGCTCTGCGTGCGTGCGTAATCGACCCACCAATCTTCCGATGGAAGACAAACTTCGTGGAACGCATAGCGACAAGCTATCTCGCTTCCAGACGTGTTCCACAAGAATAGCAAGCCCAAGATTGGTGCCGCTGGCCGTGGGCCGTGGACCGTGGGCCGTTGGTCGTGTTGGCTCTGTGGTGGGAACGAATCGAAGCAGCCTGCAGCGAACCCAGGCCGAATGACAGCCGGCGGTGATGGACACCCGCTTGGCACGATTATTCCACAAATTATTCTGTTTTTACCGCTTGGAGAGCACCTTTCTGCAGGATGATTTGCATATGACATACATACTTGAAAGTGAGGCGCCACCGGACCTTGACTGGCCTGTAATGCATGCTTAGATTGACTGAGAGATGCGTTGACGACTGACTAACCTTTGTCAAGCGATGCATACGTGAATCTGGGCCTGCATGGATTCCGCGCAGTGTCGGCAGGACTCCACGTGCACCACGGACAAGGTTGAGGCAAGCTGTCGTCGTCACTGGCTACTTACTACTGGCAAGCCCCTCTGTCAAAAAAAGCGACCATGGTCGTCTGTCAAGCACAATTGCCACCGCGTTGTACGCTTCAAGCTAACCTGCGGTTGCCATAACAGGAATTGTGTGAATGTGAGTATTTTTTTTTCCATGCGCCAAGTCCAGAAGCACGCGGCAAGATTTAAAGAGCTGGGTACGTACGCAATCGACGCGCCAAGCTCAAGGTGAAGGCTATGTAGCAGCCTCAGCTACGCTCCCTCGTCGCAATGCGGGGAATCATCGGCAAAGCCAGGGGCAGATGGCTTGGCCAACTAACATGCTTCTTAAGTTCTTAGGAACCGCCAAACTGCTTGGCTATGCTTGGCCATGGCGCAATTGCTGGCGAGACGATAGATTAGTTTAGGTTGTGCAAAAGCACAAATTCGTCGTTGCTCTGATCAGCATTAGCACCCGCTCTGCGCCTGGTTGAGAGAGCTTGGCAGCGTGCTTGGCGTATTGATTGTCCGGCGTGCCAAGCAAAAGCCATTGAAAACTTGAGCCAGGGTCGGCGAATTCGAGCCAGAGTGCGTTGAATCAAGCAACACGTGGAGGCGGATGGGCGCACGGCGGCGTGGCTGAGCCATTAAACCTTACTCGTAATAAAACGGTTGCGAGCCACACCAGTCGGTGGCCCAATCATGCATGTCGCCATCTGACCCTCAAGGCGATGCCGAGACTTGACCTGCGGTAGTGTGTTCGTTTGGAAGGGGATCAGCCCATGTGTCACGCACAAGGCGACCCTTGAGTAGTTCATCAAATGCAGCATCAGGCAAACTGCCGCGCTGCTTGCTCAACTTGGGGCAAAGCTCGGGTCCTGCGAACAGGCTTGAAATCTGCGTCAGACTAGCATTTAATAACAAGAGTCTTGCTAAGCGGGCCGACGAAACAGCCACAACGCCCAGCCGGTATGCGCGCC
The DNA here is from genome assembly GCF_000280675.1 of Beauveria bassiana ARSEF 2860. Lineage (NCBI taxonomy): Eukaryota > Fungi > Ascomycota > Sordariomycetes > Hypocreales > Cordycipitaceae > Beauveria > Beauveria bassiana. The sequence goes on from NW_007930851.1 coordinate 527,410, forward strand.
AGGGCGAAATAGGAAGAAACAAGAGAGAGACGGCAGATGGCGATGCTGGCGGGCTGCAGACTGATGCGCCATATCTGGGCAGCCAGAGAGGCACACACACACACACTTGATAACACCTGGGCAGCCACAGACACACAGACACACAGACACACTTCATGGACAGGAGGGCGAGAGGGAAAGAGGACAAGTAGCAGTTGCAGGCCTCTTCCTGCGGCGTCATTGCTGCTTTGTGTGCTTGCCAACTTGTCACACTTGTTCATCTCTTGCATACTTGGTACCCCGGGCGCAGCCCCACGTATTTAGCGATTTCTCGGCATGCTTATTAGCCTGCGGCGGAGGCGGAGGGGCACAGAGACTGGGCGCTCAGCGGAAAGCTTGATTCCTTTCTTGTTCAGTCTCGGCGATCGTCGGTACTGACAAGCCTGAGATTAGCTCGCGCTGTCGCAGACCGGAGCCTTCGGCTTCGGCAAGATACAGGGACGGATTGTTGCCGAACGGTAGTGCTGGGCAGGTTGCTGGCAGGTTGCTGACAGGTCGGATACAGTCACGGGTCGACATTCCCGTCTCGAGTCGTGTTGTCGCGGAAGAGAGCTTGAGGTCACGTTGCAGCCCAGGCTCAAGCCATGTCCAGGGTGTCCATGAGGGCGATTGGAGGGTTGGAGGGTTGGAGGGGTAAATAAAGTGCATGGCTAAATATTTTCACAACGACCCTTGCATCGTAAGAGCAGTCCGCCGCTTCTTGCGCCCTTGCTCACGCTGCAGCGAAACAGCCACAGACTGTCGATCATGCCATTCTGAGGCAGTTGTGCTACATATCATTCTGACTCGTAGACTGGTCGGCTGCTGGCCAAGTTCTAGTCAGCCATAAATTATCAGCCATAAATGATAAACGAGGCAAGCAGGTTGGGAAGGATTTAATTTGCGCGGGCGGCCATGTACACCTTTTCTGGTCTTCTGACAAGATTATTGGTCTTGATAGACAAGCAAACGCTCCACTACCTGCCTGCTCTGACGCCGCCTGGCGGCATTGCTGAAAGCAGCTGCGAATCGCGTGCACCGTCGACGGTATCGGCGGCAGCATGATGCCATCACATCACACAACAGACGAGCCCAGGCTGCTGGTGGCCTGAACTGGCAAAAGCAGCCGACCAGGCCAGGTTTTGAGGGTGTTGCTTATTTATTGCTCGCCTTGTGTTGCGTGTACGGTGTTGCCCAAGATTGGGCTCGCACGCTGGTAACTGGGTGGGCGCTGTTTGGAGAAACAGAAGAGCCTGGAACGCGGCCAGAGCCTGTCAGTGTACAAGGCGAATGCTGAACCGACGCCCCACAACCGGCCCAACATCCAATCGAACACTGGTTATGGCCCTTATGGGTCTTCCGCCAAGACCGCCAAGAGCTTGGCAGCCTTGGCAAACTCTGCTCCGCCGCACATTCCAATGTCCCTGCATGCTCTGCTACTCTTTTTAGCTACCAAATCTACCGTCTGAGCAAGTATTTCTGCCAAGAAGTACTTGGGCTTGGCATGCCAAGACCGCCAAGACTTTCCGCTCGCCCCTTCAGTCTTCGCGCCAAGACCTGGCGACTTGGCTCCGGTATCAGCACATCTAAAGCCAACCGCCTCCCCGCAACATTACTTCTTTCTCTACTTTAGAATCTAAATCTTGCTTCTCGACTTTCCTTCTTGGCTAACATCTAAACCGACATTCAAAACCTGCATCATCGCCATATTTTGCATCACTCTTTAAAAACCTCATCCGTCCTCTCGCTAACGAACGTCGTTGTCTGGCGCTAACTCAAACCATCACCCCGGAACCGCTCTGGCGTCCGCCTCTTGTATTCGACTACACGTATAATCAACCGCTGCAATGTCGCAACTCCCCGACATTTCCCAGGTTACCTCTGGCGTGAGCAGCAACAGCAGCGACTCCAAGTCGGGCACCCCTGCGCCTTCAACCACCGCGGCGCGCGAGGCTGCCATGGCCAGCATTGCTGAAGACAATCTCACATGCCGTTGGAACCAGTGCCTTCAAAAATTCGCTACTCCCGAAATCCTCTATGTACGTAGTCCTCAGCTGTCTTCATACCCGTCCGCCACCCATGTCTGACTCTTTGGCCCGCAGGAACACATTTGCGATCGCCATGTCGGCCGCAAAAGCACAAACAACCTTAGCCTGACCTGCCAATGGAACTCGTGCCGCACAACCACTGTCAAGCGTGACCACATTACCTCACATATCAGAGTCCACGTCCCTCTCAAGCCTCACAAGTGTGAGTTCTGTGGTAAGTCCTTCAAACGCCCTCAGGACTTGAAGAAGCACGTCAAGACACATGCCGATGATTCTGTCCTCTCCCGCCAGGACAGCGGCTTCAACTACCGAACTCAGTCCAAGGGTACGTCTCATCCATCACCATACAAGACAGAGCAACCGCTGACATGTTTAGCAGCCCCTAGCTACTACGACCATAATGGTCAAATGCGTTCTGGTCACGCCGGCTACCCCCAGCCTGGTCACCCTGGCGGCTACTATGCTCCCCAGCAGCCTGCAAGCTATGGCATGTACTTTAACCAGCCGCCTCTGAACGCCCCCCGCGCGGAGCACATTGGCTACAACGCTGCCGCCGCTGGCGGTTATGACCGCAAGCGTACCTACGACATGGTTGACGACTTCTTTGGCAGCGCCAAGCGCCGCCACATTGACCCCTCGTCCTACACCGACATAGGTCGCTCGCTTCTTCCTCTCCACGGCTCCCTGTCCGTCCCCCAGGGTGCCATGGCTGCTGCCGATCATTACATGCCCCAGCCTGCGCACGTCTCTGGCGGCATGAGTGCCGGTGTTCCTCCCATTGCTCACAACCCTCTGGCTCAGCAGTACTACCTGCCTATGCCTAGCGCCCGCACCCATAAGGATCTCGTCCATATTGACAATCTCCTCGGCCAAATGCAGGATACCATCTACGAGAATGCCCAACATGCTACTGCCGGCGTACATATTCACAATGGCAGCGATCACAGCTATGGTGGCTTCCGCAACACTCCCTCACCCAATGTCGTGCACCGCGGATCTCCCAGCCATATGGCCGACGGCTACGCCGTCTCAGCCGCCAGCATGGCCTCCCCTCTCACTGCTATCTCGTCGACCGGCACGCCCGCCGTCACCCCTCCTTCCAGCTCCATGTCCTACACCTCGGGCCACTCTCCAAGCCCGTCTGCCTCTGGCATGTCTGCTGCTGGCCTCTCTCCTCAGTCCCGTCACAGCCCAGCCGCTGTCATGTACCCGAGCCTGCCCACCAGCCTGCCCGCTGCCAGTCACGGCTACGGCCAGTCTGCTACGGCCACGCTCGGTCCCAGCTTCGACATGAGCGAGCGCCGTCGCTACTCTGGCGGTCTGCTCCAGCGCGCGCGCGGACCTTTGCCCTCGCGACCCGCCGAGCCGTCCAGCGGCGCCACTACCCCCAAGGCCGCCGCTGACAGCCCCGCCTCGCCCGCCTCGGAGTCGTCAGACACGAGCGAGGCCACCCGCGAGCGCGAGGAGCAGTACGACCGCTGGTTGGAGAACATGCGTGTCATCGAGGGCCTGCGCGAGTACGTCCGCGGACGTCTGGAGCGCAGAGAGTACGTTCCCGACGAAGCGGAGCACAACGGCGATGCCATGGACGTCGACGTCAAAAGCCCCCAGTTGCCTCCTCGCACGCTCGGCAAGGGCAAGGAGGGCGGCAACTCGTTGTACCCCATCCTCCCCGTGCCCGGTTCTTGAGCGTGGAAATTGGATGGCTTCTTTTGACAATGTAGGCGTATAGGCGGATGACTTGGTACCATCTTTCATGGAACGCTGAAGTAGGAGTTTATGGAACGGCATATGTATTTGCTCATTTTTTATTATGTTGGATTCTGATATGAAGCAAACAATCGGGCAGTATAGTACAGTGCGTACGTCGAGACGTTGAGCGATGCGCTGCCATGATGTATATTGATGTTGACTACTGTTTAAAAATCTGACCTTGTTCATCAACTCGTTTGATCGCCCTTGTTGAATGTTCTTGTACCTGCTAGAAGTGAGATGCAAAGACGAGAAAAAAAGTACTTGGAAGCATTCTTTTGTAGCTGATGAGCCAGCCTACTCGGTGAATTTTTGATAACTTCCAGACCCGACACTTCCATCGAGTGCGTTTTAGAGGCAATCGATTGTCAAAATGCAAATGACAGCCTCGGCGTTGGTCTCATCATCTCCGTCTGCTGAGTTGAGGATGTAGCTAGCTAGCTCCGGCGTCAATCAGCAACAGGCACGGGTTGTGCGCCGCAGCCACCTACTCATTAGCCTGTCTAAAGTGGGAGTTTCTTCTTTCAACATAGATTCGCCCACAGCTTTGGTGACAGCCACAGATAACAAAGGAAAGAGACCCAAAAAATGGAAAGGAAAGCAAAAAAAGAATTGGCGACGATCAGACGGGCGGCACTCTCCGAGGCGCCCAGAAACAAAAAAGCTCAACGGAGACGAGCGAAAAGAAAGGAACGTTAAAAGTGGCTCCGGCGCTGATAGGCTGGATAAACGTCTACGCACGTTATTACGTAGTTGAATGTCTTCTTGCATAACTTGGAAGGCGCGCCGATGAGATGGTTGGGATTGTTAAACATGTCGGTCATGCAGGAGAGCAGGGATGAGAATTAAAAGACACCGCGCGCTTGCTTGCCCGCTGTATCCCAATTTCCCCCCTGGTAAGCCCAGCCATGGCCAATGTAGTTATATGTACCTCAATAAACCTGTCTTTTTCTTGGTCCCTCATTGACTAGGCCTCGCGTCAAGACTGCAGCACACCTTCAGCGTCAGCTGGCCGAAAGGAGTGGTTGTACGAGCTTATTCAGCTCGGCTATCGGGATCCAATGGAGCCTCGCCAAGTCGGTCCTCTGGGGCAGCCTGCAGCCAAGGACCTTGTCTGTTGGGGCAAATACCTGGTAATCGCCCAGGGCAAGGTGAAGACGGGCAGCAACGCTATTTTTCATGAAAAAAAAAAAAGGAAAAAATAACTTTTCGGTCATTTCGCGAACTAGCATCTGGTGAGAACGCCGGGATCGGTGCGGACTTTACCGGCCGATGGCGGTCCCGCATTGTTAGAGGGACAAGACGGACAAGCAAAGACCAAGAGCGACGTCTTTGCGTCCGCGGCTTTCGTGCTCAGCAACACAACGCGGCTTGATAATACGGCTTTGCATCAAAATTACATTTCAACGACGCCTCATGTGTTGGTTTCCCGCCATCAAGATGCCGAATTCTGCAAGTACAGGGGTTGCCAACAGCATCGGCGGGTTCCGTCTGCAGCAGATGCTCCCCACCAGGTCATCCAAAGAGCGGCCTCGAAAGTTTGCAAGCTAGCGCAAGATTTTGATGACAGTGCGATGCCGGCATATTGCTTGCCCAATACCTGTTATAGTTGTGGGCGACAGAACCACCGCCTGCACATGGAAAGGACACTGACGGTAATAAGCACAAAATATTTGCCAAGACAGACTGTCGTCGCAAAACTTGCAGTCATTGGCGGCAGGAGCTCCATCTATATATATATCGGTACATATTTCGGCATACAATTCACCGACGTCGTTCTGGAATTTGGCCAGCATCGAGTGGGGATCGTAGCAGCTCCTAATAATTTGCCCGCGGTGCGTGACTATAGTTTAGACGGCGAGGCATCAATCAATAGGTGCAATGACCAATTGTGCAGCCAAACTTAGCAGCAGGCTTCAGCAGCGTCGCATTTTAATGCACCGAGAGCCCAGTCGCAGGGGGCTGGGCGGTGGTGTGGTGGAGCGGTCTCTGCAGTTTCCAAATGGCTGTCCTAACAGAGTAATGATGGATCATCATGCCAGACGAGGTGCAGCTGATGGGATCATCAAGGCGACATCCGAGGGTGGCACAATCGTTTTAATTTATTCGCAGGCGGAAGCCTCGGGAGGAGCCATGTTGCGTCGCTAGTCAGCTTCGTCCATCGTCATTGGGCGTGAATGACGGATTCTCAAGGCGGAGAAGGACGCCAGCAGGCAATGTTGAAACCGCGAGCCCTGTGCAGATGCAGAACGCTCGGTCCAGGCGGAATACCGATACGTCGATGTGTGGCTGAACTATTATTATGCCGACTATCAGGATCTGTGTCAGGATTCGGAAGCAATACTTAAATGACGGTCCCGAGCGCCCCGTTGTTTTGCCGTTGGCGCATACGGGCTATACTACGTAGAATATTAGATGGATGATTCTTGTATCGGGATATCTTTGATCTACATGGTGGCAGTATCGGCAGTTGGTAGTAAAGCTGGCCATTTGCTGACCTCGTGCAGAGCGGACGGATTAATAGCGGCGAATGAAGGATGGCCACGAGCGTGATGAGCGCCACCTTTCAGAGGCCCTGTTTGCTGAACGATCGAGATGGACAAACAGAGCAGACGGGAATCGCAGAGTAGCGTAAGGCTCTCATGAGGCATTCAAAGATGTCTATGATCGCCGGCGATGCAGCCAGAGCCACTTTCGTTCAAGGCTGCATCTTTTTTGCTTTGCCTCCCTTGTGCATGCACCTCTGCCACGCTGCCACGACGCATGTGGCGCATGGGGGATGAGACAGAGGCTAGAGGGCATGGCTGCCGGCATCCGTTTGACGTGACATTTGCAAAAATACGGCCAAAATTGAACACGACGGCAGCCATAGGCGGGGGCCTACGCAGCGATCCTATTAAAGTAGGTGCCAAATAATATTTCGAGTTTAGTGCAGCAACCAAGGGTAGGGGAAGGTTGCCGAGACGAAGCACCAAGGTAGCGACCGTTGAGTTGTGAGAATGTTGAGTGGCTCTCGCGCCGGCTGAGTCGTGCATGTGCCCCCGCCAACAAGCAGAAGAAGTACAGAGAGGGAAAGAAGCAGACTAGGTAGGTAGTTTACGCCGGTATAGTCATAGACCAGAATCACGGCTAAGCAAAGCGGGAAAGTCCCGAGTCAACGAGGAGAGAGAGACTCAGAAGACAGAGTTTCCATTTTATGGGGAAGTTGAACGGTTACTGTGACATGAACTGCGACGGAACTGCACGTTTGGCAGGTTGTCTGCGTTACCTGTTGCGTACCTAGATAATACATGCATTGACAGCTGGCAGGCTGAATACAGATCGGTTCTTTTTCACCTTGTTCCATGTTTCTCTTGCTTGCTTGCTTGTCGGACCGTCGGTAAAAGATATGAGACAAAATAGTTGTATATTCTTTTGTAGGCCGAACCGCGAGTCAAGAAAATGGCAAAAAATGGCCAGCTGTAGCCTGTCAACCTGTTTAGTGTGCAATGCCAGGGCGTCAAGGCTGCATGGCGTCGAGGGGGGGGAGGTGATTGGACGGCAAATCTAGACGGGGGCTGTGAGGGGCGGTGGCGGAAGTTGGCAGCGAGCGGAATTAAGAATGCGCCCGTTTGCTAGGTACATACCTACCTATGTAGTTAGAATTTAGCAGTGCCTAAATTTACCTAGGTAGGTGGTAGGCAATACAACTGCCAGGGCTGTTGAACATCATCCTTACCAGGCAGGAATTCATTCCCTGCCTTTCTGTAGGGACCTGCATCTACCTCGATAATCTTTTCCATCATGTCCATGTATTGACGACTACTTCCCCAGCTCTCCTCATCTCAGGCTCTCAGTAGTAGCTCAGCACAGGTGCCCACTAGTTAGGTACTGCACACTGCACGCTGCACGCTGGTACTCGGCCTGGCTCTCGCCAAACGCCGCCCCAGAATTGGCCCCTCCTTGTCCTAGACCTTACCCCCTCTTCTGCCACTCAACCACTTTTCCTGCGCTGCAGCGGGCATCGCGCGATAGCCGGCCCAATTCGTCCCCTGCGTTGGCTGTCTTTTTTCTTTTTGCTTAACCTACCTATTCTCTTCTTCCAACCCCGATTCAATCCAATTCAAACGTCACCGTTCTGTCCCTCTATCCGCCATCCTCTCTTTGATTCTTTCACACTTGTTTTTTCGTCCATTGTTTGTCCTCGTTTCTTGGCTCTTTAGCCAGTTCTTGCTAAGCCTCTCTTCCACCTCTTCTCATTCACGCACTTGTTGCTCACCCTTGGCCTGGCAACACAAGTCTGGCTGCCTCCTTTGCAAATTCCGCCCTCTCCCCGCCTCCGCGGTCGTCTCCGCCAACCACCCAACAGCCGCACAAACTACAGGCGTTTGGTCGTCAGAGCTAATCACGACGGCCGTTACGACTTCCGGCCTTGCCTCCCTTCTTTTTCATTCGTCCTCGTGTCAGGGGCGCGCCTAGTCAACGTATACACGGCGGCTCCCTCTGCATATAATTATCATCCGGTTTTTCGCCTTCTGATGCTGCAGCGGACTGCCTTCCATGGATACTCCGGGCCTGATCGACGCTGACGCCCAGTCGTCCTCTGGCAAACAGCCATCGTCAAGCGAGTCTTCGCCCGCCGTTTCGGCGGCTTCTCCGGCTAGCAAACGCTACAGAGCGGCCAATGCCACTCCTGACTGCTGTCGTACTTGCAGGCTGCGCAAGGTCAGCTACGATTTCTCTTCGTTTCACCCCCAGTCCAGTCTGCAGTCCCTTTCCCGACATGCGGGCCGCCGGCGCCCCAGACAACGCCCGCTGCCGGACTGCATCATTCAGGCTGCTGTCAAGACCACGGCCATGGCGCCAGTTGTGCAGCATGTGACGCGCATTTGCTGACCTCGTCTTTTGTTCCATTCTAGGTAAAATGCACAGGCAAGTCGGCGACCGGGCCCTGCACTAATTGCGTACGCCTCGAATTGGCCTGCAGCTTTCAGAGCACCGACAATCTGCGCGATCCTCAAGGTACGTGCTTCAATATCAAACCGCCTCCCAACAAATAGCTGCCTGCGCTACACTTTTGCGTAGCGCATGCGCACACGATGGGTCACTACGGAATATCTCTAGTCAAACAAACTGCCAGACTGACAATTCACGAATTACAGATCGCGTGTCAAGAACAACTCCCAGCGCTAGCCACACCGAGGCGGGTACCCTGCGCAAGCGCGCACAAAGAGCCTGCAGCCAATGCCACTCACACAAGACAAAGTGTTCCGGCGATTTGCCTCGCTGCCGGCGTTGCGAGGCCAGCAATCTCATTTGCGAGTATACACCCACCAAGCGAAAATTTACCAGTGTTCGCTACAGCGCTACCAACGGCACCGATGGCGCACCCACCCCATCAGAGACCAATATTAGCATGCAATCTACCGAGGAGCTGTCAGCCAATAGCCCAACCACCAGTCACCTTCAAGGATATTACGTTATGCTCTTAGACCCAAATGTATTAGGCGCTGAGTAAGTTGTTTTCATCTCAAAGACATCCGCGAGTATGCTGACATTTCTTGCAGGGACAAGTTAATCAAGAGAGATATTGTTTCACGACATTTTGAAGTGTATATGTACTGTCTCTACTGGATGCCGAGTTTGGGCTTCCTTCACCCTCCTACAATATGGCGCCAAATTGACGTATGCATCTCTCTATTCTACCTCCCCATGTCATCCACCTCAAAGCTAATACCTTATAGGACATGACACTTCATCCAGCCAAGGCCGCTGCGATATGCTCTGTTACATGTTTCTTTGCGAATCCTGGCGAAGTTGGTCGTGACTTTGGCCAGAGATGCTGCAACCAAGTGGAATCATATCTTATTCGAAGTATTGATCGATTCTCGGAAGAATCCCTCATGCTCACCACTCTGAATACCCTTTTCAACCTCTTTCTTGGCTCCTATGCCAGAGTCTGGACGTGTCTCGGGATCGGCTCTCGCGTCATGGTCGGCCTGCAAGCGAATTGGGATTCTGAAATATACACAGGCCGCTCTTGGATCGAGCAGGAGAGCTTACGTCGACTAGTGTGGCAGAACTTTTACATGGATAGGCTACTTGCCGGGGGTTATGATGAGTATCTCGCCAACCGCAATGATACCTGGAAGCTCCGACTACCTTGCACGGAAGAAGCCTATCGCGGGAACCGTCCTGTGATAGCCGACCGCCTACATGACAACCCCCCTCTGTACCTCGAAAATGCCGGCTTGCATGCTTGGCAGCTTCGATTATGTGATTTGAGACACCGAATTCAGGTGTAAGTGTCGCCCGAGACTGCGCATGAGGAGTTTTGGCACTAATAACCATAGCAGAGCGACTAAGCGGCTGACACTCCCTCAAGTCAACGTTTCACGACCGGAACCATCCGCAGTCATGTCGGAGATTATGACTCTCCAAAATGAAATAGGATGTTTCCACATGTCGCTTCCGGCGCAATATAAGCTTACTGACCAGGTCATTGAGCGCATTATGGGCACTGAGGAGCGAAACGGCTACATCTACCTACACTCTCACATTGGTGTCAGCCACGTGGACCTGTATCGCTTTTCTCTGCCAGGTGTTCACGGCACTGCTCCAGACCTTCTACAGCGACTTCCGCGGGAATTTGTACTAGCATCGCAAAAACAGGCGGTTGCGCATTCCATCAGCGTCGCCACCTTTTGTGACGTGGTTCGACGCGAGCACGAAAAGCATCCCTCGTTGTTACCATTACGACTGACTGGGGATTATTCCATAACACACATGTGCACGCAGGCGATTCGCGTGCTAGTCGTGGCCTTGTGCCACAACTTGTACCATGACATTGCGGGCAAGACGACAAGCCCTCCTTGGAGGGGTATCAACTCGCGCGTAGTGACAGAAGCAGACATTCGAGAGATGATTGACAATCTTTTCAAGGTGATGGAGCCGTGGAGTCACATCTCGCGCATCACCAAACAAGCGTATGACGCCAACAGGATCATGGTGGACCACTACTACAAGACGGGCAAATTAAATGAGACTCCCAACGCCGGGCTGATTGAGGCGACACGGATGAGCATGTTGTCGGGCCCAGCTGGAGGGTCTATTCTAGGCAGCACGGACCAGTCTGTCAATGAGCAGTGGGGTGCCAGTGCCAACATGCCGTCATCGGAGGACGGTTCTCCGTATGGTGCGGTGAATCTTGGGTTCGAGATGGAAAACGGACCGCCCGGAGTGCCGCTTTTCTTAGAACAGGCACGTATGGCACCGCTGGAAGATACGGGACTTGGACTGTACGATGGTGACAACTCGTTCGAGCACTCTCCGCTTTGGGAGTTTTCCAAGGACATGAGCAAAGTGATTGAAGAAGACGAGCGACTGACACTCGATGGCCAGTATCGAGCGACGGCGGGCCGCATGTACAGCGACAAGGACGTGTCGGCGTACCTGCGGCACCAGCAGCGTCAGGTGAATGGGTACTCGAACAATTATGTGAATGGGCATGCGGATCCTTCGCGATATACGTACCCAGGCCGTTGCTAAGGAGAATTGTAGCTGTCAGATTTTCGTTTTGTCATGCAGTTGGATTTGTGTTGTTGATCTGGATGGGGTTGATATTCAGTTGATGCAGTCATGACTGGCGTTAAGGAGAAGGGTAAAAACGGGGTTTCTGTCAGGACCTTTTTGTCCTTGCTTTCTCTCTTTAAATATTGTGCCACTTATTATGGCAGTGTATACCCATGGAATGACATGTCGTCGCGCGGCATAGTACTTAATCAAGGATGGTGCAGCTGGCGAAATAGGGATACATGATGTGAGATTTTCCGTGGCACTAATTGTGCGGGGGCCAAGGTTGCTGGATTTTGTATGGTAGTAACATTATCAGCATGCATTAATAGACGGTGCGCTAATATCTTGCAGTCGAAGTTATTGTTGTGAGCGAGCCGTTGTGAGCGAGCCGTTGTGAGCGAGCCGTTGTAAGCGAGGTGTTATGCGAAAGTGAGTGGTGTGGGTGGTGAGTGGTGATTGGTGAGTGGTGAGTGGTGCGTGGTGAGTGGCCGACTGCCAGATGCGGCGGCGTTGGTGAGGAAGACGTGGGCTGCCAAGGATGGTGGTGTCTGGGCGGACAGTTGAGATGAGATGGGGCCGGGCCCATGGTTCGTTAACTAGCTCTGGGAGCTGTTACCAATTTCTGAGCTGTGAGATTTAGAGTTTTGTGATTATTGGGAGACAATGCCGCCACCAGCAACCCGAGCCAATGAGAGTGATGCAGGCCGATACATGGAGACGGGGCTGAACGGGCAAGACTGGTCATGATTCTTGCTTGTTACTGCGGTATTTTGCTACAACAACAACAAGGCCGTCGCAAGAATGACCGGCGCGGCAATTCGTTATTCAGACATTCGCTGGGCCTAAATTCCCAGGGAAGGCGGGAGATTTTTGCAGTGTCACCATGGGCATCAGCTTGGCAGCAAATTGGCAACGTGGGGACGAAGATCATACCGCAGTGGACCAGCCAGCTTGAGAGGCCAGCCAGCCCAACAAACAGTTCTATGTACAGCCCTACGGGAAATTTTCCTGGTAGGTAGACACGTAAAACAGGGCGCTGCCGCACTGCATTGAGTGCATTGACCGAGTGTTTTGCGACAAAAGAAATCATGAATTGTCCGTATTTTCAGACGCTTCTTGTCAGCCGCAGGCAGGTACGGAAAACGCTGCGCCTCGTCCCAATTCATCGCTCCAACCCGTTATACGAATAAGTAGAGAAGCCACACAACGCCACAACCAAAATTGGCTGCCTTCCTTGCTCCTTCGACCTTATTGACTGGCACCGGTACCTCTCCTCCCTGCCTGCTAGGTACCTACTTCTTTCTTGCCTCTTGCCCATCACGCCCCGTTTCGGTAAATAATTCTCCTCGTCAATCTCTCTTCTTTGACATTCTTGAAAGGCTACGCATGGGTCTTTGACCTTGTCTTCTGCCCCTTCACTCTCTTCCTTTTTTTTTTTTTTGGAGTCTTGCCCTCGCTCGCTCACTCGTTGTTCTATCCGCGAGTCATCGTAACGCGACCGTCTCTCCCCTTTTTTTTTGGTGGTTCATCTGTATTTTTCCGCTCTCCTCGTATCCCCCCCGCCCTCGCAATTTAAGCGACAGTCTTCACCTCCGAATACCGCCTTTCAATACGAAAAATCGAATCATTCCTCGGCGCGAGCGAGCGAGCGAGCGATCAAGCCCACACGATGCTGGCGCAGATCCATCGCAATAAGCGGAGCGCCGTTCTCGTTTCGGTGCTCTTCGTTGCCCTCCTCGTCTACACCTGGCACTCGCTCAACCTCGAATCGCTGCTGCCCGCGCCTCTGCTGCACGGCGGCCACAAGCAGGTGCCCATCGTCGCCGCGCGCATGCACGAGGTCACTTGCCCGGGTCCCATTGGCGAGCAGATACCCTCGAAGCGCATCCCTCTGGTCCGCGGCCGCAACGTCTCCAGCACCACCCACGGCCAGACCCTCTCCGTTCCCAAGGTCGTCGTCCTCATCTTCTACGGCCGCCGCAACACCGTTTCCATTCTCGATTGCTACCTCAAGGTACGAAGGACCCCCTAGGGACAACAAGAAGGAAGCGCGCGAGGCAATGATGTATTTGGTCCGTGCCGAGCTGGGTGCGAGGGATTTCTGCACGTGAGCCAAGGCTAGCCTCCTCGGCGAGGCTCTCTGTAGCTGCGTCCTCGAGGTTCTTCCTAGCTTTGGCGTCTCTGCCTGTCTCAAGCCCCTGCTTCTCAAGGACCTACGCTGCCGCTTCTGCATAGTCAGTGTGATTGATCGAAGCTGACCCTGTATTATAGCGCAACCTCGTCAGCAACGGCGGTCTTATAGACGAGGTCATTTGGTTGCGACGTACCGAGAAAGAAGAAGATCTCGAATTTCTTCAGAAACTCCTCGACTCCGAGAGCCGTTATAGCAAACGAGATGTTGATCGCACAGAAGCATCCGGCTTTGCCAGCGCCTACGACGGCATGGACGATGACACGCTATACATCAAAATCGACGACGATGTGGTAAGCACTGCAATACTGGCGATCTTTCCATGGTGCGCCTACATGTCAAAATTTTCCTTTCTAATCATGTATATAGGTCTTCATCGATGACGACGCCATCCTGTCCATGATCTGCACCAAGCTCACCCACCCCGAGTACTACATTGTCTCTGCAAACGTTGTCAATCAGCCCATGATCAGCTGGCTGCACTGGAATCTCGGCGCCGTCCTGCCGTACCTGCCCGACACCACGAATCCCTACCCAAAGCTCAAACCTGGCGAGCGGGTCGACTGGCGCGCCTCGACGCTGCCCGATTACGAGGGTCACGAAGAACTTGACATGCTTGAGTGGAAATCGCCTGACCAGAAGAAGCACAGATGGCTGCCCATTCGCAATCGCACAGACCACGTCCTCGATGGCACTCCTATTGTTCACACCGAGTATCATGCCTTTGGCAAAGGCCTCGGTCACTGGCAGATTGGTGCTCAGCAGCATTACAGCTTCTTTGAGAATCTGGAAAATAAGCAGCTTCACAAGTACAAGTTCAACATTTGGGATTTTCAGCTGAAGCGTCTCGGCATTCAATTCATGGTCGTTCTCGGCAAAGATATAAATGGCGCCAAGCCCATCGGCCAGGACGACGAGCAGCACTTTTCCGTCACCATGCCTGAGAAGACGGGCCGCGCTGCCGTGGCTGATGGTAGAGCCATTGTCGCCCACTACAGCTTTGGTCCGCAGTCCGAGCAGCTGCCTACGACAGATATATTGGACCGATACCGATCATATGCTGCCGAACAGATTTGTCGGAAGCCCATGCTTTGGTCACCCGAAGACGAAGTCCCCAAGCAGCCTCTATCATAAGGATGGGGGACTAGCCATAAGTACCTCAAGAAGAGGAAGGCTTGGCGCCGGCGAATAAGGCAAGACACCGCATGATAACGTGGTCTGCTTTGCCCGCAATATCCTTGACCTATTCATTCTGTCCATATATTTTAATCCATAGCGCGAAACCGGTGGCTTTGATAAAGGGAGATGCAGGCGAGAGTGGCAGTGGAAAAGAAGGACAGCGCATAGCAGCATACTAGCAAGAAAAGCCCCGTGGGCCGGCGCTTTGGGAGTTGATGTTTCTTTATTTTTCTTCAATTATCTCTTCTTCTTCTTTTCTTCACCTCTTCTTCTTCTTCTTCTTCTTTGTTTTCCTCGTCTTTCTTATGCTTTTTGACGGGTTAGGCTTTTCTATACGGGTTTTTGTTGGAGATGTTACATGCACACCTGTCTGTATTCTTTGTTACATAATGATTTAATCACATAAATTTTTCTTACCCTTTATTCTCCTGCTTTGTTTTTGTTTTCCTTTACACTTGTTTCCGGAAAGGATCGTGGCTTCGGTCTTCTTGACTTCCACGTACATCGGCCTTGACTGGAATGTGGGCTGAGGAAGGGGGGGTATTCAGGACCCTGATTGCAACGAGGAAGACCAAAATTCTCCGCGCAATCAGAGACATTGGTGGAGTTGCAGTTGCATAGGGGGTCAAGGGGGCAATCAAAATAAACAAACGGCGTCATAGCTACGTCCATCATCAACACGGCATACATTGGCGGGTGGTGGTTTGCGTAGGAGCGAAACCCACCTCACGTTGCACAACGTGAGCAAATGTGCCATGGCGAGCAGACAATACTGGAAATAGGACAAGACAGCCGAAAAAGCACATCGTTCAATCACACAGACAACGTATTTAAACCATTATACACTATGCCAAATATACAGCTATAACCACGTACTTGCCAAAGCCAGAGCCCAAGTCTGGCAAAGAAGAACAAAAATAACAACGCAGGCTGTAAATCAGTGACTAGGCTCACAAGTAGTTTGCGTCCGTCACAGGCCACTTTCTCTTCAAGTCGTCCTTGGTTTGAACACAAAATCTGTCTTGCTCTTCGTGCATACTCCGATTTTGCGCACAACCATTGCTGTCGCGCATCTACTCGACTCTTCCCAGCAGTAGAGCTTTCCGAGTTTGCAAGATGCAGAACAAACTTTTGAGAAGCACATGTGCTTTGATATCAGAAAAGCCATTGGGCGCCAAAGTCCTTTCCTCACATGTGTTGTGTTTAGGGTGTCGAAGCTTGCAAAGACACATTCAGAGTTTCGCAGAGTAAATAGAAGTAATCGATGGAAACAGTACGGATACCGCGCGCTGGTGCAGAGTGTCTCGATTCCGAAAGCAGGGAATTCCAGGAATGTGAAGAAGAATGTTCAAAAGAGAGTAATAAGGATTATATGTATTGCCGTGCGATGGCTGTTGTATCCTAGAAAGAAGAGTAATTTCGTCAAAAAAGTCGTCGGTGATGGTGCTGAATGTAACTGGGACAGAGTTGTCGATGCCCTTTTGTTTGTTCGCTCTTTGGATGATGATTCTTGCCGTCTATTGAAACAGGTTGTGATCCTTTTCCTTGAGGCCGCCAATTTTATCCATGTCAATGGACTGGAACTGGCCCTTGGCCTCCTTCTCATAGGCGGGAAGCTGCTCTTCTCGTACAGGTTCGAGGCCAACAGCGGCATTGTCGCCGACTCTGACAATGAGAACGCGACCGCTCTTGCGTTGGCCGTCATTGTCGTGCTCGTCAGGAAAGGTGATGTGAATTTCAGGTACATTATCGGGAGAGTCGGGAGGCGAGTTGGGGTTCTGCAGCATAGGCTGGCCATCGCGGCCAATGACGACGACGCTGGAGCGACCGTTGTGTTTGGTCTCAATGGTAAGGCTGTGCTGGAGCATGGGCTCCTTGCTGGCTTCGTTGTAGGTAGGCAGAGATTCGTTGCGAAGCTTCTGCATGCGACGGGAGCGGCGGAAGAAGTAGAGGGTGGAGATGAGGATGATGGAGACAAAGGCGAGGACGAGGATGGTGATGATGGCGTTGATCATCCTATCGGAGCCATCTTCAGAGCTTGAGTCTCGAGAGATGAGTCGACGGAGGGGCTCCAGGCCAGACCTCTCGTCGCGATCAATAATGACAGGGCGAAGCCCCAGAGCAGACTCGGATCTCTCAGTGCCACGTGCGGCAAGGTTATCGAGACGGACGGATGGTTCCATAAGGGTTGGTGCCATGATTGGTCGCTAAGATATTGAGACGAGATGTGCTCAATTTATAAATGAAGGACAGGTAGTTTGTGGTGGCTGTGAATTGAAGCGCGGGGTTAGTTTGACGAACAATTGGTATTGAAAAGGCGAATAGTGTGGTGGTCAGTGTGGGAGAATCGAGATAGTATGGTCGATATATTGAAAGCTGCATCATCGACGCATTCCTGCCAGAGCCAAGGCAGGCGGTGGTTGGTCGGGATGTGAGACGGCAGAACAAGGTGCAAACAAGCGGGAAAAAATGGATGTGCAAATAGAATGTGAGACGTACGTCAATGATTTGGGTCAGAATAATTCTTTCTCTTATTTTCAGTTCGAATGAGTGTCGTGGTTGGACCAGAGGTCGCGGGTGGCAGGAAGGATAGGACGGGCGCCAGCTGAAGGAATGAAGCTGAGCAGCACCAAGGAGTGGCTGGAGTTCTGATCAAAGAACGTCCAGTTAGAAGAGGAGAATGAATGTGGATTTATAGAAGCATAGCAGAGAAGAAGAAGGCGAAAAAAAAATGAGCGACACCTGAAAGGCTGAAAGGACGATGTTGTTTGTCTCGTTGAACTTGGGCAAGTCGAGCAGGCCTGTTCGGGATGGGTGAGGAGGGAGAAGAGAAGGGCGGAAGGGGTGAGTGAGCAGGTGACGGGCAGGAGCGGGGCTCGGGCGAGCCAGTCGGTGGTCAGTGAGCCCGACAAACTAACAATAGCAGGAAGACGGACGGCAAACAGGACAAGAGATTTTGATTTAGTGTGAGTGGTTCCTGATTTGCCACGGTCCTGATTGCCCTGGTCCGGGGTCTTGACGAGCCTCGTGAAGTTCTCTGATGAGGGCCGTCAACTGTCAAGTGCTGCAAAAACCTGCTTGCAAGCCCGAGCTTTGGGCACATCGACAGGAACAGGCTTAGTCGAGTCCCTCGGCTGCGTCTGGATTGGTTATTTGTTGACGGTGGCGCCCCGTCTGCCCCGCTCCCTCCCCCCCCCCCGGCCAGCCAGGTTGTTCAATGTCACCGATAATTCAGCGACGAGAAGCGCTGTAGTATTGCGCGATTGCTTACGGATTACCTTGAAGGAATTTGTTTGTCCATATGAACCAGGCATGGCCTCTTCAGAGGTTGAAACGCAGCCTGTATTCTTCTAGCAGTATGGACTTCTCCTCGCAACGTTTCTCCCTTCGCACTGCCACAGCACGTCGCCCTCCCCACAAACCAATTTATCATTGCACTCGGGCCCCTGAACCTCGTCGTCCATGACCGGGATGTTAACAAACACGCCGTGGGAAATGAGCATGGCCCCATGGCGACTGGCCCGCCCGCTCACGATTGGCCGGAACTCGCGCTACACGGAGTGGGTAAATGCAGGGGCCTCGCTCGAGTGGCTAGCAACGTTGAGCACAGCCAGCTTCCGAGCAACCCTTCAGGCACAGCCGCACAGCACGCGTCCAAATTCCCCTTTGTTTTGCCTCCTCCTCCCTGTAAATAATACTCCTTGCCCCATTGTCTCTCGACTATTTACCGAGCAGCGTCATCAAGGGACCAACATCTCCAAGACTCAAAACATATCACGATTGTCTTTTGTTCTGATTCCTTGCGTTCCAACTCTAACCTCGCAACTCGCAGGCAGCTATATCGGAGTAAAGCACATTGATTAGATCTCATACGCCCATAGTCGAGCACCTCTATAACCTCTATGCATTCGCGATCACGTCATCACCTTCCAAGTACCGGGCGCTAATAATTGTCCTATCTGGCGCAGCGAATTGTCCAAGAAACCACCTTCATCTGCGCCTCTCTCTATCTCGACTGCTGCATCGCCCCCAATATCTACTGGTATATCGCACTCGTTGATTTTTACATGCCGTTTTGACTCCATTCACGTTGCTTTTTCCCCTGGCCGCATGACTGCCGGCGCTTAAGAATGAGCCATTCACCGCCCAACCCGTACGCCACACCGCCATGCACTGGACCCTCTGTTTGAGTATTGCTAGGGACACAGCGACATATTGCTAGGGACACAGGTGCACGTGACTAAAAAATACCTAGTTTTATGTAGGAAACTATATATAAATAGAAGTACCTTTTAGCCCTACGCTGCCGCCGCCACTGCCACTAACACTTAGGTAATTTTCCCGCTCGCCGCTAGCGCTGTCGCTAGGTAGGTAGGCTTCTCATAGCCTATTAATACTCACTTAGTCGCTAAGAGAACGCCTTTTTCGCTATTTTTAAGGTATATAATAAGAGGTTTCTTCTACGGCTATAGAAGCTAGTAAGAAGCTCGTTAATTAATAAGTGGTGGTGGTGGTAGAGAGGAGGAAAAAGCGACCTGGGAAGGTACATAGATTATAGTAGGCGTGCACGCGAAAAGGTAGGTACCTCACATCACGTGCACCTGTGTCCCTAGCAATATGTCGCTATGTCCCTAGCAATACTCCTCTGTTTTACCGCCCCACATGTCGCTTCCAGCCGTTTCTCTCACGCTGCCAAAGATAGATCCATACATACGATTCATACCTACGCAAAGAATCAGAACAAGAGCAAGAACAAGAAGAATTGTGATTCTGCGGCATCTGTAGCAGAACTTCGGGCTAATTCTCCCACAAACGTAGATTTTTCCCTACCGCATTTTCGTCCCGACAAGCGTTTCACCTCCTGTCCCGACAACAAACTCCACCGTCGGCGTGTCAGGACCCTGAATAGCGCGATCGGGCGAAACCCCTTCCCCGTGTTCTTGGATGACGTTGACCTGTCATCATACATCGGGCACGCATTGATATACCTTTTCTCTTCTGTTATTGCTTTGGCTTTGGCTTTGGCGTCATGGAACGTTTATGCGAGGGGTATGTCGACGGACGAGGCAGACGGTACGGGTTCGACTTGTTCCTGGCCGACGCTCCGCAAAAGCAGCCAAAACACAGGAATTCAAATGCTGGACTCATCGGACTTTTCGAGAAGTTTGGGTAGCATATACTACGTAGCTCAGCACTACGCGTAATGCTCTCCAGCGTCTCGCTGCCATTCAGCTGCCACTTTCAGTCTTGAGCGTACCCTACAGCTAGTTTGTCCAGACTGGTCGTTTGGCGAACCCAGTCGCGATCATACTTTTGGGGGTGTAATGGCCATTCTTTACTAGTCAATATTGATTTGGTGCTGAACTAATCTGCAGTCGACTTTCGAGTGTTATCAATACCGCTCTCTGCGAGCCACGCAAGCAACGAATTCAACTTGTCGTGGCGAGAATTTACAGTTGCGGTTTATGGGGCCGTCGGTTTAGTGAAATCCAAAACCATGTTGGATAAAATACACACATTAAAAGCCCATCAATAGCATTATACACTCGTTCCTCGGCTTTCAACTCTATGACATAGCCAAGCTCATAGAACAACATGAGCGCGCCCAGCAAGCCCAGTACGGTTGTCTGGCGGGCAGTCTCAGCACCAACATCTACATCACATCCGCAGATGGTGCCCGCCTACACACAGAAATGGGCCTTCACAAATAAATCAGAATGTGTAAAGAGAGAATAGGGTACTCCCAATCATCACATGCTATTGTCAAGTCATGTCTTGGCTAGCCAGCAGGACGCCCTGACGCTAGAAACGCCGATAGCTTACAAGAGTTAGATGGAAGGGCGGCAAGACCTTGCCCCGTACAACACAACATGGAGTTGTTGAAAGAATATGGGTTGAGCCGACTGAAGATTGATGGCGCCAAGATGACATTCCAATCGATCCAGTCAAGCTCTGCGTGTGTAGTCCGTAGCCGACTATGAATCACAGTGATGCATTCTAGCGAGCTACTCCTGGCCTGTATTCCGAAGGTCCACCAGATCCTGAAACAAGAAACAAGAAACGGCCAGGAAACACGAGAAGAACCAATTTGTGGTACGAGTCGCGCGGGCCAGGTTCCCCGGAAGGGAGTATGATTCAGTAGACTGATTGCACGTTTTGAAGGTCGCACGGCTCGAGGTGTAACACGCCGTTTCCAATTTTTTTACACTTCTGTAGTAAATTGCAAATGCAGGAGTCACAGTATGTGAACAACTGTAAGAGCGATGGAAGGGCATATTGGGAGCGCGGAGTCGTGTTCAGACCAACGATGCAGCACTGTAGATGGGACCTGTAGCTGTGGCACGACATGCATCGACACTCGCGGGCAAAGACACCCATCTGGAGACGAATTAATAGACCTCTCTCCGGAGTCGTTGGATGGAATAGTTAGACGTAGCCTGTCGGTAGCTGTTGAGTCTGCACTACACCATGCCTGTGGAGTCGGTCGTTGTGGACGGGACGAACTGCTAGGTGGGTGAGACAGGTTTGTGCGAGAGGACGGGGGGAGGGGGGCTGCCTATGCAAAACTTGCATGCGCCCGAGAAACAAGTAATACCGGGCTGCTGGTTCATATTCAAGGTTGACGTGACACAAGAAAGAAGACCAAGAGAGAAGAGCGAACGGCGCGCGACGCCACAAGGTGTAGCAGACACTGATCTGGAGAGGTGATGATGTTTGATACGCCTGCTGCAAGAGTATAAAAATAGCTCTGGACTGTATAAATAAGAGGGTCATGACAGGCAGTTTCAAGGCGTCTGCACGAGACCAAGTCGTCATGTCTTGCAGAAGGATCTCGTGGGGGTGGGTGGGGGGAGGATGCGAGCGCGAGCGCGCACGACAATGAATATGAGGCTATAATTAGACGAAGGGGGGGGGGAAACAATGAGCAAGACGGAAGACACGGGAAATTACGAACAAACAGGAAAAATAATGCAACGACCAGAAACGCCATGAGCTTTGTTGCTAGTGAGAGATATAAACTGCGAGCCGTGTGCTGGGTGAAGGAGGTTGGATGAGATGCAGCGAGGAGGTCTTGTGCCTGAGTTTGCTAGCCTCGTGCGGGAAAAGAGCCGAGTGTGAGCATGACCTCGTATTATAGTCGAGGATATGTGGTGATGGTGTTTGTTCTGAGTTCGTCATGGGCGGCTAGTTCATGAAGGTGGGGGGGTTCCTTGCTGGGAGAAAGGATATCGGGAGGAAGAATATTGGGACGGGATTTTAATTAATATGGCTGATTGGAGGCTGATTGAAAGGAGAGCAAGCAGAAAGGGCTGATTCTTGGTGTACAGAGTACCGCGGCAGCAACAGTCTAGAATAACATGCGAGGAGAGGGATGAGGAAAAATGTGCGAGTATGTGGCTTTTTGGGGGCGGCGTTGGAGGCATTGCAAGCGGGCGTGAGAGAATTGGGAAAGAAAGGCTAAAAAAAAAAAAAAAAAAAAAAAAAAAAAGTTACCGATCGCGTCATGCAGACGCGCATGTGGACAAAGCCTTGCAAATGGCTCGGGACATCCTGGATGAGACTCGATACTCGATACTCGATGTACAAAGTACGGATATTCGTGTACATGCAAAACAGCGTTTGCCAAGAATAGACGGCGCCGTGCCGCGCCGCGAGAAGCCTCGAAGTTGGTTCTGGTATCAAAGGGTTTATTTTATTAAAGTGCCCCGCCTTTGCTAGTGCCGATTCTGGGCGTTCTTTTTTCCATTATAATACTTTTTTTTCATGATGATTATGCTCATCTATTTATTTATCCTTTGTTTGCTTGTTCGGCCCTTTTGGTCGTGGCGTGATGAGCCCAACTGTAACTCCCCAGCGGCGTGAGAGCAAACAAATGGGTTGATTGCTCATCCGCAAGTATCTGATTTTTTATACCTTGCTCTTTAGGCTGGATTTGGTCTTTTCTGCTTCTTTTTCTCCTGTACTTTTCCCTTTTTAACTCTTTATTTATTTTACTTATTTATTTATTTATTCATTTATTTAATTTTTTGCGCAAAACAAGAATCACACAGCTCAGCCGGGCGTACACTACCAACATCGGTCCGCGTCCCTTTAAATTTCCATAGCTGCTTCTTTGGGGCCAAATGATCGCTCTCCCTTGCGTGCAAGACTATCACTGGACGTGGTGGCACAATCACGCCCTCTCTCCCCCGGATGGGGAGGCCAGAGACAGCTGTGATCTAACAAGTAATTTACTCGGTACAGTTTACATGCGTGCAAGAACCCTTCCCCCCTTCCCCCTTGTGCATCGTCGCACAGATTCAAACTGCCAGTGATGAGGTCTTGAATCGATTCAGTCACAAGCCCACTTCTTCAAGGCCTCCCCCCCTCCCCGCCCTAACCTCGACCCTCTCCGCGGTCTGTAGGGGGCCGTGGCAGGTCATCATGGTCTTTAATTTTTTTTTTAGGTGATTATTAGGTAGGCTTTGAGCGGCGTCGATGGTTTCAAGCGGCCCGGTCGAGGCCAACCGGTCAAGTTGAATACGTGGTTTCTGGGGTGGGAATTGATTCTGTAACCATCTGGCTGCCAGACACTTCTTCCCACACAGCACGTTCGCGCCACCCCCAATCTGCCTCGACCCATGTCGTGCAGCAGCTGGCGTTGCATGGGGAGCCAGTTTGCCCTCGCTTCATCTCAAAGCAAACCAATTACTGAAATACTGTCAAAACTATCAAAAATCCGGCCGCATTGTGCTCAGCACCCTTATTATTTCTCGTTGCCCTTGCTTCTTTGCCTTTTCAGTGGTAGCCTTGCTTTCCTTCCGGCCTCTCCCACTCCAAGTTAGGCGCTCCTCCACACCTCCCTGGTGCTGATGAGGATTCTAAATCTTGTCTTGCCCATCATTCCTATCCGATATTATCCCTGGGCTCCGGTTGCCTGCGCCAGCATTCCGCGATCCCTCGCCTCGAACCATTATTGGCTCCATACTTGTAATTCTTAGCCTCGTTGCGGCATCACATTCAAGGGACCAAAAATTAAAATATTTAATCAGGGACAAAGGCAACACAGAACCAAGGGCCCCCCCCCGTTGCTCTAGTGTTGTATCCCGCGTCTTGTGCTGCGGGAGCTGTGGGAACTCTTGTCTTGCGTGAGCTCTTGTTATAATACCCTCCATCTCGTCCTCTCGATTCCCTGCTTTCCTCTCCTCTTTATCATTTGCTGCTTGCATCGAATCGAAGCAACAAAGAGTACACACGGGACAGATGATACGACACGCCGCATCGACCTGGAACTGACCGCGTACTCGAAAGTACCCTTCGTCTGTGATTCACTATCTGGTATATACTGCAGCCGAATTTATCATCTCTTTTTCTTCTTGCCCTTATCTTCCACTTCTTTCTTTCTCCTTTTCCTGTACATGCCGTTATAGCCTGTACCTAAATCACTCCATTATACACCAAGGTACATTCCGGCCTTTCTTCTTAATAAAGTTTATATCGACGCCATCAAAAAAAAAAAAAAACATCTCTTCCGCAAACGCACAAACAAGGACATCCCAAAACGGTTCATTTCGCATCTCACCAGAATCATCAACTCTCTTCGGGTACGTGCTAAAGTTTCTTTTTTTCCCCTCCTTGTTTGGTTTCCCCTTTGTCATGACGAATCGGAAGCGCTGCTTTCCCCCCTCCCCGATTATCGACCTACCTTTGTTCCCTTGTCCTGTCCTCGCCTCCCTCGAGAAGACGCAGCGCTGGCCAGTCGCAGGCAGACCATGCCTAGGTAGGTACCTGGGCAGGTACCAAGGGATCCACTGAAGCCAGCCAACAGCCCACTGTGCCGCCCTTGAGGTAAGCGTCGGTAGCGCCAGAGCCACGGCGCTTCTGCGGCCACCACGGTATACGCCGACACACCGCTAAAGAAACGCCCCCTTTGGTTGCCCAGGCGGCCAACAGTCACATCAAGTTCTCGTGTGAATTTTTGTGTGTTACCGATGGACGTTTTCTGCAGGGCTTCTTGCAAAGCATCTCCCTCCCGCTTCTCGGTGCTGTGCCTGTACCAGATCACCCCCCTGCCAGACTGCTGCACCAAGGTCGATCAGCCTTACTGCTTCCAGTGCACTGGCCCCTCTTTTTTACCTCTGCCCACTGAAAAGAAGACGTTGCGAAGAAAGCTCCATCAAGCGCATCCATCCAAGCGGCTTCAAGCCCATTTGCCCATTTGCCCTTTTGCCCATCAGCCTTCAGGTTGGCATCAAGTTGGCTTCAAACCATCAACCATCTCTCGCCTTGTCCTCCACTTTTTTGTCTTGCTGGCTGGCTCTGCTCATCACCATCCCGCACTCTGGTTGCGACACCGCCTGCGCCGCCCGCCACCGCTTCCATCATACTCGTCCTCTCCCACACTTGCATCACGGCATCGTTCATCAATTCACCACATTACCCCCCCTCCTCGTCGCATTCGCCCCTCTCGTCTGCCAATTCGATTTCCCTCGTTGCGTGTTTGATGCCGCTGCCCCGTGTCCACTCAGGCTTGTCAAAACACACTTGACCTCCGTTGCTCTGTTTTTTTTTCTGTTTCACCTGCTTGCTTCGCCCGTCACACTCGAAACTCTTGTGCCGATACACTTGCTGTGTATCCAAAACCCGTCGTCTGACAGATCGTCACTAGTTTAACTATTTCCCCCGGCCCACGTCGTTTTAGCGGTGCCTGCGCGCGATTCTTGCAAGCCAGTCGACGCCACTTTGAGTGCAAATCTGCTAGTTAGCGCATACCAGCTATCGACATCTTTTTTTTTTCTTTTACGACAATCATTGACATCAGTCACCCTCGTTGGGCTGCTTTAAAACCAAGCATATCCTTTGTGTGTGCGAGCCGGCGCTTCCACCACTTCCAAGTCTCCAGAATCAGCGAGTTGCTCGCTGTTTGTCACATATTCGTTGTTGATACAGATCGCTTTCATCGGCTACCGCAGCAACATTATGACTACTACTGTGAGTCTGACTCTCTCTTCCTCTCTCTCTCTCCCCTCCCTCCTTTCTCCCCTACCCCCCTCACACTCCTTCTATTTTTCACTGCCTCGAGTCAAGAAAAGTTCGAGTAATTCTCTATGCATTTACCTCTTCTCCAAAGCAGCATTATTTCCTCTCTTTGCCTTGAACATACTCCACACGAGGGGGGCTCGTGTGTCTCACTGGGGCCGTCCCAATACTAGTGGCTCTTAGCCGGGACGCCCACGCCCACGCCCACGCCCACGCCCACGCCCACGCCCAAAACCCGCAAGTCTTGAGTTTTGCCAGCCAAATTTCAAGCCCAGAAGTCGGCACCAGCGCCAGGGTGGCCTGGGCCTCGCCTCCTCATCCCCACGCTTGACGCAGCGCAGTCTTTTGTCTTTGATCAACGTCTTTTTTTCTTCCTTCTTCCTCGTCGCCTTTCTCATTTTCCTCCCTCATCATTTCTCGACTTTTGCTGTTCATCTCAAACTTCTAACAACCCCCAAATAGGCGCGGACGAGGGCCTTCCCACCTTTGACCATGCCTACCGGCCCCAACGATAAGGCCCAGCAGCCTCTGGGCTCTGGCTACGCAAGCTCAAATCTCTACCCGAACAAGAATATCTGGAATACCTCACTTCACAATGGCAGGGAGCGCTCCGCGGTCGTCCCCGAAGGTATGTCATCACTTCTTTGCCTTGACAACTTGTTTTTCCTTGGCCATCAATTGTGCATCCCGTCGACTCGGCACCCTCGTCGAAAATATTTTCCTTAGCCTCTTGGTCGTACCTTGTCATACTAACCTGCCATCGCAGCGCCGGACGAGAGTCCCACAGGTTGCAGCGCTCTCAACGTAAACTCTGAAGCCGATGTCTGGTCTCCCAATCCATGGAACCATGATCACCCTCCCCGCTCCGTCAGCAATTCGCCCAACCGAGCTCGCGAAGCCGTTCTTACCAACGGCGCCGCCTTCTTCGACCACTCCCATCCTGCCATTGGTATCAAGAAGTCCGCTTTTGATAACGACAGTTTCACCGTTCCCTACCCGACTCAGAAGCGCGCCCCTCACGCCGGCTTTGATACCCTGGCCGCCTTCGCTCCCCGCGACGACGACCTTCCTCCCTCGCGCCAGACTCAGGGCTCGCCTGCCTTTGCCGACCTATACCCTGGTCATGCCCACAGCAACTCGGTCCATTCTCGCGGCGTCTCGAGCCATGGCTCTTCTCTCTCCAACGCCAATCAGCGCGCCTTTACATACAATACCAAGGCTGAAGACGAAATTACCGCCCAGTTCACTCGTCGCATGAACCTCGATTCGCATCCCGCCGCTTCCTTCAATCCTGCCTCGCAGCCCTTCCAGCTCGACCCCGGCTCCCAGCCATGGATGGCTGAAAGTGCCTCCCGCTATGGAGGCGCCTTCAACTATCCGCCAGCTGAAGCTATTGGCTCCCACGTCTCTGCCATGAGGCGCGGCTCCATCGATAGGATCACTCCCTCGCCCACATACCGCTTGGAGCCTGGCGCCAGCCCTCGCAGCGCCCACGCCATCACTTCTGATGTCTGGGGTGGCGCCCGTCCCTCCTCTCGCGATCCCCGCACTGCTGACATTGAGCGCCGCCTGCAGTCGCACCAGTACCCTCCCGCCTATCCTGGAGCCTTCTACGGCGGCCAGTATACCTATGCACCCATTCCGGCTCAGTACGCTCCCAACTTTGACCCGTACTCGCAAAACTATCGCCACCCTGCGCTCTCGGGCTACCCCCTTCCTCCCCTGCCCTCTGCTTATGCTCCTAACGGCGGCATCCAGTCTGCGCGATCCTCGCGCGAGCAGGATCCCTCCAAGGCTGTACGCAGCTACCTTTTGGAGGAGTTCCGTCAGAGCAACAAATCAAACAAGCGATATGAGCTCAAGGACATTTACAGCTACGTTGTAGAGTTCAGTGGTGACCAGCATGGGTCCCGATTCATCCAGCAGAAGCTCGAGACCGCCAACAGTGACGAAAAGGAACAAGTCTTCCGCGAGATCGAGCCTAATGCGATCCAGCTGATGAAGGACGTTTTTGGCAATTACGTTGTCCAAAAGTTTTTTGAGCACGGTAACCAGGTCCAGAAAAAGATATTGGCCGAGAAGATGCGAGGCAAGGTTGTCGACCTTTCAGTTCAGGTGTATGCTTGTCGAGTAGTTCAAAAAGCTCTCGAGCATGTTCTTGTTGAGCAGCAGGCTGAACTGACCAAGGAGTTGAGCCCCGACATCATTCGCGTCATTCGCGACCAGAATGGCAACCACGTCATCCAGAAGATCATTGAGCTCGTTCCCCGACAGTACATCGACTTCATCATGGATGCTCTTCGTGGGCAAGTCACCGGCCTCGCCTCTCACACCTACGGATGCCGTGTTATTCAGCGAATGCTCGAGTACGGTACCGAGACTGACAAGCTTGAGATTATGACTGAGCTGCATGCGTCTGCGCAGATTCTGATTACTGACCAGTATGGCAATTACGTCGCGCAGCACGTCATCCAGAACGGCAAGCCCGAGGACCGCGACAAGCTAATTCAGCTTGTCATGTCCCAGTTGCTTACGCTTTCCAAGCACAAGTTCGCCTCTAACGTTGTGGAGAAGTGTATCGAACATGGCACCCCCGCACAGCGCTCTGCTATCCGTGAGCAGCTCACTACCGTTGTTTCCGACGGTTCCAGCCCACTCCAACTTATGATGCGCGACCAGTATGGCAACTATGTCATCCGTAAGCAGTCTTTTCTACTCATTTTTCCCAAACGCAAACTAATCTTGCTTAGAAAAGCTTTTGGGCCAGCTGCACGGCGCCGAGAAGGAGATTCTTGTCGACGAGATCAAGCCTCAGTTTTTTTCGCTCAAGAAGAACGGCGCTTCTCGCCAGCTTCAGGCTCTCGAGAAACTCTTGGGACTAGGCAGTCGCGGTGAAGGTGACCACTCGGCCACGCCCACCCCTGCCTTGACCAACGAAACCAGCAGCCCGCAGACCAGCAGCCCACCAAGCACTCACGTTAGTGCCGTTGGTTTGGTCTCGGCTGATGCATCTAGCAAGGCATCCACCGTGACCGCCGGGGATGTCCAGGTGCACGAAGAGGAAGCTTGAAGAAGACACATAGACTCACGACGACTTTATACCCCTTGGAACAAGTACACTCGATGGTACACGTCTACGACATTTTAATACGCCAAGGGCAGAGGGAACGAAGCTCGCTCATGTCCATACCCTCTTGCCGATTTCACAACTGCACATTATTCAGAACAACACATTTATACGGGCCAATTCAGGATATTACTTTTTCACAATCACGCCATGGCTTTAGATGGGAATTGCGGGTTAACGAGAAACCAGTCTTGGTGCTATGCGGAAAGGATAACTTTTTTACCGGAAAGGGCTCATGAATAAATTGCCCCCTTTTTTCCTCGCAAACTTTGGCTGGTCTGTTCTTCTTATTTGTCACAGTGTACAGGGGCGTTTTTGTTAATTTCTTTTTTTGCCGAACTTCCATGTGTTATATACTTTACAAAACAGCGCCAAGTTGCTTTTGCTCTACGAGTGCAGGTAGCGATTTGCAAATAATGCCAGCACAAAACTTGTTCAGCGCAATGTGTTCTGTTGCATTCATGCGACGGAACTTGCTGGCGACATGGAGGGATTGTTAGCGGCTGTGGCTTTTTGGTATCGCACTGCAGCGGTGGGATAGAATTGGATGCTCAGGACTCGGACGTGGTTTGGTGTTGGGGCAGATGAACTTGCTCTTGATTGGCTTACAGTTTTATATATGGCAGGGGGGGAATTTTGCCGTATACAGTTTGCTATTTATGGCCTGGCCCTGTACTAGGCAGATTTATTATTTGACCTCAAGTCCTGCGCATTGTACTTGGTGAGGTCTTGACCCGTAGATGTGGGTTTCCAGGAATTGGAGGAGGGTTATTATCTTGCCAACCATGTCAAGATTTGCCCCTTCAACCCCTACTTGTTTGTTTCTGCCCAGTTGCATGCCAATATCTTGTGAAAGCGTCGTTATTGCTAGCTCCGGTGCTAGCCCGTCCAGTGTTCGGCGCCGCGGGCTCTCGCAGCAGACGCTCCACAAACATGACCCGCGAGGTTACCTAATAAATATCGTGGCGGCGTGCCCTTGCTCAGAGCCAATTCCCCCTCCACAGCCGGGACAGTACCCTTTCTCCCAACACAATCTCCGACAGACTAGGCGTACACTCCTTTTCTTCATTCTTTTTATTTCCTTTTGTATCGCCTCGAGCTTTCTCAGCGTTCTCCCGCTTGTTCCTTTCAATTGGACGAGCAAGACGCTTCGTCGAGCTTCGGCAAGCTTTGGGCCAAAGGGGGACCCCATTGTTCCCCTGCCCATTCGAAACATCCCTCTTGCCCCGACACGAAAAGAAGAAAATAGCGCGATACTCTTCTCCAAAGCCGAGACGATACATGAGTTGATCGGTTTGACCAAGATTCTCAAGGTCTCATCTCATCATATACAGGATGTCGGCTGCGTCGCGATTGACATTTCTTTACCCGCATATGCTGCGGGCAACTTCCAGAGCGCAACCGCAGCAATGGGCTGCCTACCGTCCCCCTTGGGCCGCGGCCAACCCGAAACGCTCCGTGCATGCTCTTCGGCGGGCCAAAAGCTCGTTTGCGCCGAGACATGGCAAAGGCGTGGCGCCAGAGACATGGGAAGAGCAGCAGCAAAAAGACGGCACGGCTGCCGTCGAAGACGGTGTAGCCGCGACTGAGAACAAGGCTGGCGAGGCTGCTCCCACCGTTGCCGCTGAAAATGATGCAAAGGCCGACGCAGCGGACAGCAAGCCCAAGGCGACGGCGACGGCGTCAAGCACAAAGACGAACACGCAAGAGGCTGTCGCCACGCCCGACGTGATTTTGGCGCCGCCGCCAGCAGCGGAGACCAAGGGCGAAACTAAAAAGACAGGCAGCGAGTCGGGAAAGCAGTCGCAGGCGACGGAGAGCAAACGAGAACCGACGGCCGAGGAGACAAAGACTGCGCAGGCCAAGGAGCTGGCAAAATCGAGCGGACCCCTCGAGGCGGTACTGCACATGCAGCCGCCAGAGCAGACTGCGCAGCAGCATCCGTCCATGTCGCCGCCGCCGTATGAGCATCATTTCGACAGCTACTCGCTTGTGAAGCAGCTTGAAGAGGGCGGCTACACGTCGCAGCAGGCAATCATGTCAATGAAAGCGATTCGGAAGCTTCTCGCCAAGAATCTGGGCGTCGCGCAGCAAAGCCTCGTCAGCAAAAGCGATGTTGAAAATGTCAGTACTCAATTCAGCAAGATGGGCCTGTTACCAAGTACGCTAATCAGACCTCCAGGAAACGTATTTGTTTTCGGCCGCTTGCTCGGAGCTCAATACCGAAGTCAAGAACAATAGGCGACTCGCCGAGGAAGAGCTGCGCCAGAAGCGGACGCATCTCCAGCACGAAGTGGATATCCTGACGCAGTCGCTAAACCAAGAGGTTGCGACGCTCAACGACACTGTCAAGGGTATGTACAACGACCGTAAGCAGGCTGTGCGAGAGGAGCAAAAGGCTATAGATAGTGCTGTAAGTTTCTTCCGCCATGGCGGCTACGGTAGCATCTAACGCACGACAGATTCAAAAAATCAGCTACAAGATTAGCATCGACCTTACGTCCGACGCCAAGACGGAAATCGAGGGCGTGCGCTGGGTACTCATATGGCGCTCCGTGCTCGGCATCCTCGTCATGGCCTTTTTGACGATCGGCACGCTACGCCTCGCCACGTACGAGAAACAGCGCAAGCAGGAGGAGGAGCGCGTGCGCAAGGCCGAGGAGGCGCAACGCCGCGCCGAAGAGGCCCGACAGCGCCGCGAAGACGAGAAGCAGCGCCGTGAGGAGGAGAAGCAGCGCCGCAAGGAGGAGGAGGAGAAGCGCAGGGAGGAGGAGAGGAGGCGCAGGGAGACGCGGGAGCTGCAGCGCCGGGAGGACGAGGAGGAGCTGAAGCGCTACGGGCCCCGGAACGGGGCGGAGGATGGGAGTTTGGCGGCAAAGGTGGTGGACGACGTGGAAAGCTTGTCGGCAAATTAGAAAAGGACAAGGAGAAGGAATGTGATACCCCCATAGACACGATAGAATACCATTCTCTACTTTGGATACATTAGAATGGGGTTTGATGCCTAATACAGGTACATCTGGGCTAATGTTGCGCTTCGACTTTCATTCTAGTGATTGCGTGTGTGTTCGGAAATTATGAGAAAGAGGATAGTTTCAGCGGCTTCGATAGTAGTTGTCGTATCTTATCAGATGCGGCGGGCACGCTGTAAGTGCTACGAGTCCATCACGTGGTGGGCCGCGCCATCGCGTCTTCCCGTCGCGTCCTAAACGGTCATTCTCGGACGCTCATATGAGTCCAACGACATTCTGCAAAATCAACGACAAAACTACCCATAAATTTCCAACTTGATTCAATCGTCAATCCACTGAAAAATTACGGATTCAGGCTAGTACACCCGAAATCAAAAGGAACACTATCAAAACAAAAACGCCCCGTTTGCATTTGCGCTGGCCATGGCCGAACACCAACAACATCAGCCTTCAGGCGATACGGCGTCAGCAGCAGCAGTAGCAGAAGCGACTACAGGAAATGGGACAGCAGAAAACACAAGAGGGGGAGGGGGAGGCGGAGGCGAAAAGGAAGCGCCTGGCGTGCGGGCGACGCGTCTGCAGGCCATCTACGCGCAGGCCCTGGGCGGCACGCTGCGAAAGCTGAGCTGGGCCAACTTTGCGGGGTGCTACCCGACGATTGCGCGGCGTGCCGAGGGGGTACTGAGGAAGTTGCAGGAGCAGATGGCGAGTCAGCTGCAGGGGCGATGCGAGGTATGTTTCTATAACCCTGGGACTACAAGAATGGCGATGTGTGTTTGTGTGAAGATGGCTAATGTTGATGGTGATGGGGTGAAACGCAAAATAGAGAGAGTTTGAAAAGATTCTTGAGAGCAGACAGGTCGTTGCCAAACTGAACGAGCTGGAGAATCTGGTGGGCGACGCGGAGAAGAGACGGGAAGAGGCGCAAGCTGCTGGCATCACAGAGAAACCCACGCCGTAAGTATTGTTCTTTTCTTTGTCTTCGTTTCCCTCATCTCTCTCTCGAATATTGCTGGGACCTATTCTACAACCTCTTTCTCTGTCAAGAAAAAACAAAAGACCCGTCAACCTTGGCTAACATAAGTGAACCGAAAACAAGACCGCACACACTCCCGCCGCAGGCCATTCTCGCCGCGCATTTGCACCCGGCGCTGGCGCGGCACCACGCACAGCTGCGCGCGCAGCTCGCGGCGACGCAGAGTCAAAACGCGCTGCTGGTCGACGAGGTGCGGCGGCAGCGCGCCGAGGCGGACGCGCTGCTGGCACGGCTCGAGGACGCCGCGGCCGACGTGCGCGGCGCGAATGAGGCGCTCGAGGAGGTGGTTGCGGCGCTGGCTGAGGAGACGCGGCTCGATGCGGAGCATGTCTGAACAGGAAAGAGGGAAAGGGCAAAAAAAAAAACGGAATCTTTCCAAAACCAGAGGGCACACAGTACAATGGGCAGAGAGATCCCCCCTGGAATGCGCGCACAACTGGTACAGCGGTAGGGCCGGCGACTTTTTTTTTGGTTTCCAGCCACGCGATGCGGTCGCCGTGGGTTCACCTCCACCGACTTACATGCGAGGGCCAAGGGAAACCAAAGGAAGGAATGACAAAAAAAAAAAAACGCCACGATATGGGGCCGCTGTCGGACATTTTTCACGTTGAGCATGTGTTTTCCTCTCCGTCTGCCTAGCGAGTGGTTCCCAGCTTCGCGCGTGGCGTTGGAGAATGGGGCTTGGAGGGGAAGGGGAAGGGCGTACGATATGTTCGCAGGTTCAGCTTACAGCCACACGTTGGAACGAGGCGGACGCACACACACACACATATACAGTACCGACGACCGCCCGCCCGTCCGTCCTCCTATATCCGCCTTTCAGCCGCAAAGCGCAGAAAAAGGTCTAGCGAGAGAGGGGAAGCGGATTCAAACAGCAAAGGAGTCACCGCAAAAGCCCACTTGCTTCCTAACTAGGGTTACGGGCAGCAGAAACAGAGCCGTGTCTGCCAGGCCAGACGGGTTCGTTTTGCGGACGTGGAAGCATCTCCGCGATATGTTCGGGATATTGTTGGTGGCGCGCAAGACGAGGGAGGGCATGGGGGAAAAGGTTACTTGGTTTCAATTACTCTATTGACCTGGTCGTGTGTGTGCATGCTTTTGGTCGTTGTCAATTGGCTCGCCCACGGCTCAGATACCCGAACTGTGCAAATTGATAGAGCTGTTGCCTCGTCAAGAATCTGTCTACGCACGAAATATGACGAGGCGTACGTCATCACCCTCCATCAGGAATCATGAGTCAATGGCAAAGAGAAGAAATCAAAAGAGTGGATAATAAAACATGTTGCGAAATCGGTATCGGGCGAATTTTCTCCGTTGAAACCGAGATACTATATACAAGGAAGAGTGGATTTCCATCTCTGGTCATAATAGACAGTGTAACTACTGCACTCTATAGGCAGGCACACAACTGCGCCGCGCCTTTTGATAGCCTTTATGAACTACGCCGGCTATCCATGCAAGCCATTGCGAAATGTCGCACAGGCTGATAACGCAAAAGAAATAAAAGTCAAAACGCCCCGTCTGAGAACCTCAACAATGCAACCGTAATCGTGTACAGGTCCCTTGCTGCTCTTTGCACGCAGGGGCTGTTCCAGGTGGGTATCGAAGCGCAAAATGTCCACCCTGTAATCATTTGTATACATCGTCCTATGTCGTAAATTTTCGTAATATATGTGCACTGTTTTAAATGCGCGGGTTTTCTGTGTGTACAGCCTGCCACGGCCCGCAGACGTCTTCGCCGTAGGCTGGTGGCAGCACCCGCACCATGCGTCCGGTGGCCCAATCGACAAACCACTGCTTCCCCTTGCTGA
The DNA here is from genome assembly GCF_000280675.1 of Beauveria bassiana ARSEF 2860. Taxonomy (NCBI): domain Eukaryota; kingdom Fungi; phylum Ascomycota; class Sordariomycetes; order Hypocreales; family Cordycipitaceae; genus Beauveria; species Beauveria bassiana. The sequence continues at coordinate 562,117 of NW_007930851.1, forward strand.
TAATGTAGTTGGATCTTCTCGGGCTCCGGAACAGCAGGTTGCTGTAGCATAGCTTGGCGTAGAGCATGTCATGCGCCTCGGACCACTTGTGCTCTGGAAACCACTTGCCAGAGAATGGGTCTATCGACGTGTTGTGGTAGGATGTTGTACTCAGTCGGTGTACCAGTCTATGCCCTCTGCTAGTAAAACCACCATCTTCATCTTCTGATTCTTCCGAGTCCGAGTCAATGGCGTTTTGGGCGGGTTCGACTTCGTGTTCGATTTCGTGTCTGGGAAAGCCACCGGTAGCATCTCGTGAAGGAAGCTCTGGCTCTTGGTCACTAGTAGGGCTTCGTAGGCGTCGCGGAGATGAATTGCGTCGCCCTGCAGAGGTTGTTGGTTGCAGGGGCTCTTCGAAGTCTTGTGTCCGTGCAGGGCTTGGCATCCGCACAGGTGATTGTCCGCGGAACCAACGGATACGTTGAACTCGTGGAATAGACATGTCGCGAGGGAACTCGCGCTCATCGATGGGAGCAGCAATATCAATAGCGGCAAACAGCGCTTCGAGCCACTTGACAAAGGTGCTAAGCTCGATGCATGAAAGAAGAAACTGGTCAGTCTCTGCTCGTATACGAATGACGTAGCGTCGTCTCAACGTTTTGTTAGCGGGTCGGTTCGAAATGTTCAAGAGGGCAACGCACTTTTTATAATCGGCAGCAATACCAGCATCTGCATGTAACAAGCTATAGGTCTTTTCAAGCTTGGACTTCTTCACCCAGGGAGGGTTGTCGGGACATATACTTGGACCGTCTTTTGATCTTCCCCAGCCCCAGTCCTTCTTTACATGATAGACGTGAAGAGCGGTTCCGTGGAGCACCACAAAAGCGTTGTGCCAACGGCGGTCCTCGGCTCTTTTTGTGGTGTTCTCAATTTCGTGCTTTTTGGAGAAGATGCCTTCCAGAAAAACGGAGTTGGAGTAGCCTGGCAACTCCTCCGAGACGTTGCCAGCAGCAGAGCTTGACTGGACCATGACATTTCCTTGCGCGGACTCAGCAGCATCCTGCAAAGAAGACTTGCTAGGCAGATAAGGCGGCGGTAGTGAAGAGCGTCGTGGCGGGGCCGACATGATGCGGTGGTAAAACAAGTCTTCGTCTATGGATAAACGGCGCCCCAGCGGCGGTGAGCCTTGGCGAGATGCATGACTGTCTTCAGCAGGAGGCTCCTGTGGCTCGTCCATGGTGATAGAATCAGGCATTGCACGCCTTAGTCTGGGCGATGACGGATAGACGGCCGCAACACCCGAGACGTCATTCGGCGACACCAGGCGGTAGACGTCTAGTTGAGCAGGTTTGGGCGTGAACTCTAGACAGGATGATACGCTGAGAGTTGTGAAGATATGATCAAGTGGCCAGGCTCAAGTCTGCTCATAACGACCCGCACTGGAGCATGATGAGGTTGACGGAGATGAGTGAGTGAAAACACGAGCCGGACGAGTTGGTGTGAAAGTGAAGGGGGAGAAGCAGAAATAGAATCTGGAAGAGGCTCCGATCGCAGGCGGGAGGGGCGTATCAAAGGCAAATAACAAGCAAACCAAGAGCTGTGGGCAAGGGTTGCAGTGAAAAAGGGCACCTTGTAGGCTAGTGTGGTTAGAGCTGGTTAGGTTTGGAAGCACCGGAAAACGTGGGGACCGGCCCAGGTGACGGTTAAGACGGAGAATTGACAAGTCAAGAAGGTCGAAAGAATGGCTAGCAGAGAATAGTCGGGTAGGGGTGTGCGCGGAAGGCCGGAGCACGCGTGGTAGGCGTGCAGAGGACGGAGATGAGCAGGAGTGGTCGGTCGCAAGACTGCCGACGTCGACCAGGGCGTGCGTCGCTATTGACCAGGTAGGATGACGATGAGGCGTGAGCAGGAGGCGTACTGATCGGGATAAGATTGAGCAGAACTTTTCCTAGTCGTGTCTCTGCTCAGTCTGCTGTGCGTCGCAGCCGAAGCGGTTGAGGATAGACGGTGGTGGAGCCGCAGAGGGACCTTTTGAGGCGACAGTGTGAGTCGACCGGCAGATGGGAGGCGGGGTTGCAGCGACGTCAGCCAGTGAGAAAAAAGAAGTCGGATTCAAAAGTATTTCTCAGGGCTATTTTTGGATATTGAGAGTTGCCAACGCTGACGGCGAGATGAGGGATGGTGATGGCGTTGGCGTTTGACCGTTGAGTAGAGAGAGCGTTTGGCGATGCAGAAAGCTGTACACATGCAGAGGGTGGCACAGAGCAGTCGGTCGTTGACGGGGGTTTCAGAAGTAGCTGCTTGGCCCTGGGGAGAATTTGGGGGCCAACCATTGATGAAGAAGCCAGGTGTGCCAGGCCTGTCTTGCCAAGGATGCCTGGATCTGAGTTGGCGAGCGGCCGAGATGGTCAAAAAGGCTGGTGGGATGGGCTTGAGTGACATGGATCCTGAATGGAGGCATGGATGGAGACATGGAGAAAATTGGTGGACCTTTTGGTTAGGTACCCAAGTACCGAACAAGCAACCAAGCATCAAGGTACCTCGACTGAGGGTACCCAGGTAGAGGTCGTATTTGCTCGGCAACACTAGAAGGCCTTGAGGGCATTTTTTGCTGCTTGAACAGTGAGTCGCCAGTGGGGTCGCTGGATTATTTAGCGGACGCAGCGCCGTTTCGGCGCCGCAAAGGCTCAGAATAAAAAAACCTGAAAAAGGTTCCGAAGCCCGCTAAAAGCTGGGGCAGCGGAGGCCACACCAGAGTGGTAACACGGGGGTCAGAGGCAGGGGGACTTTTGCAGGAACCTTTTTTCTTTTGCGGAACCTTTGTCCAAGGTACCTCGCCTACTTACTTAACTGGCCTATGCAGCCTGCAGGCAGCAGAGGTCACCCGCAGAGGCGGGTTCATACAAGTAATTAATGCTTATGCGTGCTTGCGCTTGTTTACCCAGCGCAGGTACCCATCGACAGACGCAAAACTGACAGACGACAATAGCTGGTAGCACAAATCTCATCGAGTCTGGAACTAATTCCGTATCCTTGGCATTATCAATATGCTAATCACGGCATTCGTGCTGCACATCGCAAATCTTGCGCAAAGTGTTTGCGCAGCCATGAGCCCACCAGCCCACGCTCGTCTCCTCGTCTAATGTACTCGGAACGTGCCTGGATCGAGCACCTGTCGGTCTGTCGGGTACATTTTCCAAAGCAAACGCAAGTCGAAGTCTCGCACTGGTCACGCCCGCCGCCAGCTGCTCTATCAGTACTACCTACAGCAAACACCACGACATGAATAGTTACTCTGACTCTCGTCTCGTATCATTCTTCTCTTGCCTTTATTCCTAGCATCATCGCCATCATCAAGCCTCACCCTCGAACCCCGTCCTCACCTCGCATCGTCAGAAATAAACTCCTTCCTTAATCGTCCTTCGTCAATTCGCCGAGCAAGCCAGCCAGCCCTCTCAGCATACCCAAACCCTCCCGACTCCTCCACGACCCGGGGCACCCATGACCTTTAGGTCCGATGCCCGAAGCTACACCATCGAAGTGGCGCTAGGCCCGCGGGGGTAGGTGATGTTTTGACTGATGTGGTGTCAGAGTTACAATGATTGGCATGGCTGTCAATTTTTGCCTGCCGCACTGTCCCACGCCCTCTGCAAGAGACGGGGCGAAAGGGCGGCGCCTTCTCCGCCGTCATCAGGCTCCTGCATACCTCTCTGTGTGCGTGCGTGTGTGTGTGCCTTGCTTGCTATGGACGCTAATATGGCGCTTTCATTGCAGCTGTTCCCTGCTCTTATTCTCGCCCATTCGACTTCAATTATTACAAGGACTACATCATCTTCAAGCGCCACATATACCGTGTTCGGCAGCGGTAGATAAGAGCGGACATCGCCAAGGCCAAAAAACACTGATCTGAAATCTGTCGGCCAAGAAAATATATCCGCTCTACTCTCTGGGGTAGTACATTGCAACTGCATCTAATGATGAGCCAACTCGGGTGTAGCGGTCCACACGCTCCTCGGCCATTGCATTGGATGCATATGCGAAATCCCTGAGCAGACTTCCCAGTCACATGCAAGCTGCCCATGGAATTGAGGCTTATTTCCCCCCCAAAGACCATTCCATCCAACCAAATGCACGAATCCAAGAGCCTCACGACCCTGGACTTGACGAGGCTCTTTGGTAGCTGTGCTTCACTTCGCAGCATGCTGCATGGCCAGCCGCCCTCTAATTGGTCTGAAGGCTACAGGGCACGTGGGTGACAAAACTGTTCGCCGCTTTTTGGTATTGAGCTGGTGAGAAAGCGGCGATCAGTTTTGTCACCCAGGTGCAGGGCTACCACCAGCCTGTGTCTGCTCTTGGTGGCGTCGCGGGGGCGCTGGCTTGTTCCCGAGTTACCCTAGCTGGCAGGCATTGGTCGCTTATAAAATGCAGGCATTGGTCGCTAACATGGCAGATTATAACCTATAACTGATTCTCATATCTGGTTATTTGGATCACCGATGGAAGGCAGACAAAACGCCACAGCTGACAACGCTGAAATCTCTCGGATGAACGACCGACGTGAACTCCTCTGCGGCTCTCACATGTTCCCGTCCTTTGCGACCGAAGCGCCTCTCTACGTCGCATCTTTGGCTGCCTTTGACGGAAAGCCTGTGACACTGTATACGTCCGCATGAGCTACTGAGATCAACACAGGATGTGAAGTGGCTTTCTAGAGCTGCGTACTCCGTGCTCTGTAGAATGGAATCGGCATGCAGTCGATCTCCAATCGGCTTTGCATTACTGCTTTGAGCAGGATTCCAGTAATGCGCCAAGCCACCAGCTGGGTGCCTCCGGCCCTCCACTCGCCCGCGAAGCCCTTTGGCCCTCTCTTAGGGACTTTTGCAAGCCTCTCTCTTTTACCATTCTGTGCTTACAACTGAGCCCGCAGCAATTTGCTCATTCGTTTATCCGGACAATCTAATATCGAGCGTGTCACCCACCCCCAGGCCCTCGAATTTCTTGCAGTGAACGTCTGCGATACTCAATTAAGAACAGCGACAGAAGCACTGCCGAATGTGCATTCAGTGGTATCTCACTGTCACCGAAACGGAGGTGACTACAGTGGCACACGAACCACACTATGAAGTTCAAAGTTGGAACTGCGCGACTATGTGGTGGTGTGCTCCTCCAAGCGGCGACCATCCCTGTTCCTCTCCAGTGTAACGGTTCACGGTTCACGGGCGCTACATCGAATAGAGCGCGCACCGTCCCCGCCCCGGTCGTCAGGCCATCATCAAATCAATAACCTTTTGCTTGCGTTCTTGCTCGGACTTCAGCCGCCGTAACAGTAATGAAAATAGAAGCCTCGCTTGGCAGCCGGCAAATTCGTTGCTGTGTACGTGTTGGAGAACTACATGGCCATGGCGAAAGCTACGATGAGAGTGATGTTTGCTACAATGCGGTAATTGTGCAAAACAAGTTAATTTGCTTGCAATCCGTTGAGTACTACGACATGGAACTTTTGTTCTCACGACGCTCGCTGAGCTTGTGCTTCGAGGGACTGCTAAATTGATGATGCACTGCCAAAGACATGGCTGCGCACGTTGTAAGACAGCAACGTCTCAGACGCCCGGCCGCAGAGCAGGAACAACGTGCTTGGGCGCCAGACGTAAAAAGTACATATCAACTGCCAGAAAAGAACAAGCAAGGTCTCAAACGCAAATGAACGAGTCCCAGCGCTGATCGCCCAGTCAGCGCATGCATCACTGAGTCAGTTGACATGCTCCGTTCGTTTGCCTTTCTGGACCAGTAATTGTCATGGCACACTACGTGCATACACTCACAGATTCTCTTCCTTCGTCGAGCAAGTTGCCCAACTCCGCCATCTCGGTCATCTCGGCGCCGTACAGTACACCGAGCAGGCTCATCGCCATGACTATACATGCAAGGCTACGCCAGTTTGAACATCACGTAGCACACACCCACGCGAAGTAAGTTTGTTGTGTTTATATTTTCCAAGTCTTCAGAATTCGTTTTATTTTTAATTATTCTTGAGCTTTTATTTGACTCTTCTTCACTTTTTCGGTTCACTTTTCTGTTTCTCTCAGTTCTTGTGGTATCTTCATATCCTCCGAATTCTCTTCAGTAATGTACAGCCACTAGTTGACGTATGTGGGTAGCTTTGGGGAAGCCAGCTGGCAAGCTCAGTGAGCACAAGGGCCTTGGTGAAATCTGCATGTCTCACTGCTCAGTTGTTGGTGCTCCTTGGCTCCTTTGACAGCGGCGTGAGCGGCACGCCGACCCGTAAGCGAACATCCCGCTCCCAGTCTGGCTAGATGAGGCGTCCAGGGCCCTCTGCATGTCTCACTTTGCGCTATTGTCTCCAAGCGTGAAGCTGTCTCACTATTTGCTCCTGTATTTGAACAATGCATTTATCTGGAGAATACTACGAGGAGCGACCTGCACTCTGTGTAGACATTTACATGATGCCATTGGCGATGTTCGGCCGGGATCAATCTGAAGCAGGAAGACCGGCCGCACTCGGAAGGCGACGCTTCTTCGGAACTGGGAATGTATTGCCGCCTCGCCCACGATGCTGTCTGTCGACGGATTGCTGACCAGCTTGATCAAACCAACTTTCGGGCCTGTTCCTTTTGAAAATACCCTGGGGTTGACCGATCCCGTACAAAAGGTCGCGGCAGGAATGCTTTGTAAACGCCAAATAGATGCATTCTTCGGGTTGGTGGATTCGGGGACAGACTTTGCTCAGAGGAGCCGCCGCCACCACAAGCATTTGACCCGACGAGAAGCGCCCGCGGGCCCAGACAAAGTCGATGTGCGGCGCGACATCAGTGGGCAAGTGGTAGCTGACCGCGCCCAAGTGTTGCGTTACCGTCCTCTTGTACCCTTGTAGAATTCGTGGAACGACGTCTTGAGCGGCGACTTGAGCCCGCCGACAGTTGTTTACCAAGATCGAGAAATCTCGCCTTGCTCCGTGAAAGCGAGACACAGCCTCGAACGATCCAAATCGCGGGGACCGCCATGCGAGTGCGATTTCAATCGAAAGACCTGAGATGCTCCGGGAGAGGCAGTAGCGAACAAATAAGCTGCACAGCATTGCATCGTGCTTGAGAATACGAGGTGCTTCGAGATGCAATTGCTGCTCACAATACGGCGCCGAGACATAACTAAATCTTCCCTCATGAACCACCTCACAGGGATGCACATTCGAAACTTGGCTTGTCATAGCTTCTGTCATTCGACTCATATACAGCCCGGTCCCCAGCAGTCGTGTTCGTTATTGTATTGTACAGCCCCCGTTGACTCTTCTTTCTCTATTTTCCGCTTCCCTCCATCTTCCAATTGTGATACACCGCTTGAATTATCAGTGCCGATCTTGACAACTGCTCCATCTCGTTGTACCCGCGCACGCACCGTATACTAGCACTTCTTCTGTAGAAAACACATTACCCGGTTCAGAGCATTCATCTCCGGCTTCATACATTGTCCGTTCATGGTATAGATGCAGCTTTTTTGTCGCCCGCAATGCAGTGAAGTAAAAAAACAAAACAAGCCAAAATCATCCCCAGGTGACACGCGCATCCGCCAGACAGATGCTGCCTTGCTGCAAGAAGCGGCGCTTACCTGTCCAAATCAATAATCGATTCGCTCCCATCCGGACTCCGGTACATCCATACATCCGGCGTAGATGCATGCCACACTGTAAAGTTCGATGCCCGCACATCTCATTACAACCCCAGTTGAGGCGGTATCATCGCAAGGTCGCCACTGATGCTTTGGCGTAGCATCAATGCAGCGTTATTGACCTTGACGATATCCGAATTTTGTGAAAAATGAGCATCTTGATACCCATTTAGGCGTGGGTGGCAGCCTGGGCAGCACCACGACCGCGAGCAGCGCCACCACGTCCACGGCCCTGGCCAAAGTTGCCACGGGCATTACCCTGGCCACCGTTGCGGTTGCCCTCGAAACCACCACGGCCACGGGAAGCGCCATTACCGCGACCGGCACCGAAGCTGGCGCTACCGTTGTGGCCAGCAGTCTTGGGACGACGAGGCTCAACGACAATATTCTCGCCATTCACGATGTGAGGGTTGCTGAAGACAGCAGCTTGGTATCCCTCGAGCGTCTTAAACTCGACGAATGCACAGTTCTGAAACGGTTAGCGACTCGGGTGGGAAACAATGGTGCTTTCAAGTCTTTACATACCTTTTGGCGGTTAATGTCAAAGTAGCTCAGCTCGCCATGAGCAGCAAGCGCAGCACGAAGGTCAGCATCAAGAACCTTGTCAGTCACATATTTGACATAGCCCATAGTGCCCTCTTTCTCAGCCCCGCCGGTAGAACTAGGCTGAGGTCGGTTCTGGCGCTTAGAGTCGACGCCCGCAGTCTGCCAGCCTGAAGTTTCCTTGGGAGCCGCCTCAACGGCAGGAGGAGCAGCGGTGGTGGCGGGAGCGGTAGAGGTGGTGGCGGCAGGAGTAGGGGCGGGAGCAGCCGCAGGGGCGGGAGCAGGGGTACGGTTCTGGTTGGTGGCGGGAGGAGTCGCTGTCTTGGGCAGGGGAACAACAGGGCGGGGTCCGGCAGCGGCTGCAGCACGGCTGGCCCAAGTCATAGGCTTGGGAGGGCCAGCAGGCTCGGGAGCTGGAGTCTCGATCTTGGCGGGGGTCGGGGCAGGCTCCTTGGGCTTCTCCTCCTCCTGAATCTCTACCTTGGCGAGCTCTTCAACAACGGGCTCGACAGCAGGGGCAGCTGAAGACTCAACCTTGGGCTCGGGCTCGGTGTGCTTGCCGTTGGCGGTGGCCTTTTCGGCAACCTCGGAAATGAGCTTCTTCTCAACGGAGGCAGCCTCGACAACGGGTTCGGGAGCGGTCTCGGGAGCGGTCTCGGGAGCGTTCTCGAGAGCCTCGGGAGCGGGAGCGGCAGGTTCTTTCTCAGCCTCGTCAACCTCCGTCTCATCCTCCTCAAGAATGTATCGCAGCATGTCGTTGAGAACAAAGTATCCGGAGGGCTGCTTGGCGAGGACAAAAGTTTGAACAAACTTTTTGGGTTCAGCTCCCTTGTTGGAGGTCTCACCAATGACCTGGATGACAATGCTATCGTCGGAGGCCTGAGAATCGACATTGGAAACGCGAACCTTGCAGTCCTGGAAATCGAGAGACTTGAGGCGCTCTTGGATAGCCTGTGGGCGCGAAGCAGGATTAGTGTGATTGCTCTTGTGCAGGCTATATCAAAAAGCGAGAGGAGCCACATACCTGTCGGCCGACGGAGACGTTGGCAACTTCGGCCTCCTGGCCACAAACCAGCTGGGAGCGCTTACTGTAGAAGAGCTGCGTGCTACTGGTTAGCTCGGTGCGGGTTGGGCAGCGCCATCGGGGTCAACTCACGTGAAGCTTCTCGGGAGACTTGCTCAGAGTTGTGTAGTACTGCTCGACAAAGTACCAGCCGACCTCATCCTTGGCCAGATTGCTGTTGTCGTTGGAAGCGGGAAACTGTTCAGTAGCGGCCTTGTGCTGGTCCTGCTGAGCGAAGCTGCCGTTGGTAGCCATGATGATGTATGTGTGTGTGATATGAGTGGACTATGCGGCGTCTAGGGGTGGGAGGTGGGCGATATCGGCACAAAGACTAGATGCGCAGAGTAAAGATGCGAATGTATGTGCAGAGTTGGAGATGGGGTTGGGTGCGAGTCAATCGAGGGTCGAGCCTAGATGAAATCTGGACGCAATGTCGAAAGAAAGGAGAAGGTGGTTGCTTTCGTCGGGGATGACAAACAGAGAGAAAAAAAAAACCAGCCGGCTTGATACAAGCAAAAGGGAGGTTGCGTGTGGAGAGAGAGAGATTGGGAGGGAAATGTGTAGTAAAAACTCAAAGTAAGAGAAAGAGAATCTAGTCGAGATTCGTCTGGAGGATGGTGCGACGAGGAGAGGGATGGAAACAAAGTTTCGTTTTGGTTGAGTGTGTCGTCGAGAAGGGTTTTTGGGAGGCAGAGGCGGGCAGAGAGAGGGTTTTGGGCAAAAAAGGCAGTTGGTGTCATCGCTGCGAGGCCTGGCCCGTGCGTTGCCGCTTTTCCTTTTCTGGGCACAGGCGTTGCACCTGGCCGATGGCGCACAACGGAAGCCAACATCAACATCATTCAACTGACTGGAGCAACCATGGACGGGCAATCAATATTTGCATGCAAATGTATCACAAAAGACTACTTGATACGAGAGGCGATGTAACATGAGTAACAAATATGCAGGATTGGAAATGCGTCCCGTTGTAACACAATATACTACTTTCGTCACTCTCGCCACAAAGCACTGCTACTCCTCCTTCATTGAAAGAAATTTAGTTGTCAGATAAAAATAGAACAAAATTCTCTTTCAAAACAATGATCTAAATTCATCAGCATTTTGCCCTTGTAATCATATTCAACCTACCTGTCGGACCCTCGCAACCTCGCTTGTGTCAAAGACTCCTCCACTCCTCCTCCACTGCCGGCTACCATTACCGTCCGCCATTACGAGCATTATAAACCAGACTCATCGCAAACTAAAAAAGACCATTAATCACCATCTCTATCAACCCGATCGATATGCATATCTCGCCTCTCTCCATCCCACGCGGTATCTACACCTAGTGTTCCTCATAGGGCGCACGCTAACTCCCGTTCCTAACCCCCACCTTGAACGTGGGGGATCGTCTAGTACTGTCATGAGCTCATCATTTGTAGACGATTCTTCTCCCTCATTGCAACCCAGAATCAAAGGATTGTGCAGACAGCAAAGTATCTTTACCATTGAAATTGAACCATGGCATCCGATCTGTCACAAGTCGTAGCGCAGTATAGGCCAGACCTCGGCCCGCTGCAAGAGCTCTACAAACACCTTCACCAGAACCCAGAGCTGTCTGACCAAGAGTCCGAAACCGCGGCGTTGATCGCCGAAAAGCTCAAGGCCGTTGCACCAGAGGACCTTGCCATCAAGACAAGCATCGGAGGTCATGGACTCGCTGCCGTGCTTCCCAACGGCAGAGGACCTACCGTTCTCCTCCGCGCTGACATCGACGCTCTCCCCGTTGAGGAGCGTACCGGCCTTCCCTACGCTAGCAAAAAGCGCATGATTCACGCCGCCACCGGCGTTGAGAAACCGGTGATGCATGCGTGCGGCCACGACATGCACATCACCTGTCTCCTCGGTGCTGCCGCAGCCCTGTTCTCCGCACGTGCGACGTGGGCGGGCACTCTGGTGCTCGTCTTCCAGCCTGCCGAGGAGCGCGGAACCGGCGCGCAGGCCATGGTCGATGATGGCCTCTACACGCGCCATGGTGTCCCCGTCCCGGACGTGGTCCTTGGAGCGCACGTCATGCCCTTCCGCGCTGGCAGCATTGGCACTGGTCGAGGCATCGTCGCCACAAGCGCAGACAGCATGGAAGTGACGATCCACGGGCGCGGCTCCCACGCCAGCATGCCGCACACGTCAATTGACCCCATTGTCATTGCTGCCAGCACAATCATGAAGCTGCAGACGCTTGTCAGTCGCGAAACTGACCCTGCTGACTCCAGCGTCGTGACGGTGGCGACTTTTCACGCCGGCGACGCGGAAAATGTCATTGCCGACTCTGCCGTCCTGGGCATAGATACACGCTCCGCAACCGTCGAGACAAGAGAGCGCATGATGCGTCGCATCAAGGCTGTCGTGGCTTCCGAATGTGCGTGCGCCGAATCTACCAAGGAGCCCGAGTTCAAAATGACAAGATCCTACCCCTTGACAATCAACGACATTGAAACGACCAAGAAGATCGAGGACACATTTTCGGTACACTTTGGCGAGGAAAAGGGCCGGTACAATAGAAACTTACCGCGCCTCGGTGGTAGCGAAGACTTTTCTATTCTGGCTACTGCGGTGAACAAGCCATCCTGCTTCTTCATGTACGGCAGCATCGAAGAGTCAAGGTGGGATCAGATTGAAGCCCGAGGCACCATTTCCAGGGATATCCCAGCAAACCATTCACCTTTGTTTGCGCCCGCCATCATGCCGACTTTGCAGACGGGACTCGACGGTTACGTTCTCGGCGCCTTGACTTTTCTCGGGAAGAAATAGACGTGGGTAGGTTTTTGTCTTTGGGGCGCTAGAACCCTGATGGTTTTCAATGACAGGCCTGTAGTGTAATGCCACCCTACCATACATCTGTGCAATCTTTCTAGTTTGTATTTCCATACTATAATGTCTAATGTGGGTTAGCAAGACTCTATTATCACTTCCTGCGGCTTTGCTCAGTCTGTATACTTGACAAAGATAAAATTCTTGTTCTTCATGCAGAATCAGACTAATTTCCAAACTATATCCAGGGCTGTTGCCAGCCATATTGATGCGGAGGAGGATAGCCCCGACAAGCGCCTCGTGCACAGTGAAGCGAATATCCTGCACACGGGCAGTGCCCTTCTGATCAGGGGTGCTACCAATCTGCACAACGGGAGTAGGGTTCGATGCAAACGCGAATGCTTTTCCGAAGCCGGATATCGTGGACCCAGCCTCGCCATACAGTTCTGTGGCAGGGGGGATATCGGCGGTGGAGGTGACCTTCTAAACACCAAAAGGGAGGTAAGCGACCTTTCCCTTGGTAGCAGCCGTGTTGAGAGCACCCTCTAGAGCCTGGGTATTGTCAACGTTACCATAACCATGCAGGTTGAAACCGCCATTCTGGTTGACATCCTTGAGGTTGATGACATCGGAGACCTTCTTGTCGGCATATTGAGGAGCGCTGATGGATGGATACTTGCCACCGGGCGCCAGCGCAGCCGGCCTGTTGGGGGCCTTTTCGGAAGGGTTGGTCTGGTAGATGAGATTGACACCACGAGTGTTTCCGTAAATACAGGTACCGAGGCTGTTCTTGCCGCCGATCCCGGCATTATCATCAATAGTAACGAATTTGATTTGGCCATTGTTGTTGGAGATGTTCTTCAACATGAAGCTGGGGTACTGAACTTTGCTGGTAAAAAGATCCCCAGAGTTGGTGTTCTGGCCGTCAATAACAGCAGCCCAGGGATGACCCGAATTAACCACGATGCAATTACCAACAGTGTTGCAAAAAGGAGCAAGGATGCTGATGTTGTTGCCGCCATCGATCAGGATACCAATGGTGCACTGGTCAAAGCTCATGCCCTTCAGCTGTCACTGCTGGTGACCGGCCCAGTGCAGGCCGACATTACCGTAGGTGAAGTGAACGTCAGATACGGAGATGATCGAGCCCGGGCCCATGACCATACCCGTGTGAGCACTCTGAGGCATGCTGATCTTGACGTTGACCAGAGCGCAGTTCTGAGCAACGGCCCAGCTAAGAGCAGTGAAGCCGGCCTTGCCGGTGCTGGAGGTGGTGTCCAGAATAACGTTTCTAAAAATGATGGAAAAGTGAGTTTCTCCGCCGAAGCCACCGCAAGGGCGGTCGAAGACATCTCCTTGGCCGCCATCAATAAGATAGTCGCCGTTGAATCCAGAGGAAGCCTTGGTGACAGGCGAGTTGAAGGCGTCGGCGATGATGACAGTGTCAGTGTACTCGTAAAGAGTGGAGGAAAGAGTGCAGGTGTCTTTGGCGTGGTTAGCAAGGCTTGCACGTGGCAAATGGGTGAGGCAAAGTGCCTACCTGGAGCGAGGTAAATGACACGAGGCTGGCCTGCGAGCCAGCAGTTGTTGCGGTTGCCGCTAGGGCCGTCAGAAGTAATGATCTTGATGAGACTATGGTCTTGATGTCATGCGTCACAAGCACAACATCTACGAAGAATGATTTCAATATGTTCAAGTCTCGCGAAACGTTCGTTTTGGCGAGCGGCCTCGTGGGCGGTGCGCTTACCAGCATGCTGAGCACGCGGCTACAGGATTATACGACGATTCGGAGTGCAGTCCGTGCTGGAATCATTCTTGCGGCCTCACTTCCTAGTTCTGGCCCTGCGGCTGTTTTGACAGGTGCTCGACACCGGAAAGAGGTTACGACGACCAAATGCTGTGTTCTGGAAGCATGGCAAGGATGGCTCTAAGGCGTGAGGCATGGTTCTCCCTTTTTGGTCCTTTGTCAATTTATAGAAAACAGTTTTTTGTGCCAACTTTTAGACTTGCAAGATTTTTTTTAAACAAAAGGAAAGCAGTCTTACAGGTTCAATTAATATGACCAGCCTATTCAAACGTTCTTCCACAGGCTGCTGTGCGAGGCTGGCCATGGTGGCTCAGGGGCGTGCCGCTCCCGGCGCACATTGTAGGCGATTTCATATTCGGCAAAGAAGAAAAAATCAATCCGATTCATGATTTTCAAGATAATTCCCTTTTGATTGGCCCTATAACGCTGTAGAGCTCTGTCTTCCGAGGCAGTCCTCGTTCAAGTAGCGGGTCGGACCCCGAAGCGCAGCGACCAATCCCAGCGCCATTTTTTGTGCGTACAAAAAAAATCACCACCCAGGAATTTTTTTTTTCTGCGCTATCTTATCAGTTGAATTCTGCCCATCACTTTTTCTCCCGATTTCGATATCAACACCGCCATTCACACCTACGGTGCTCAAAGAACAGGTTCTTTGCCTGAATTCGAATCATTTGCCGGATTCCGGATCGATACGAAGGAAAGAAGAAACATAAACCGCCACCATGCCCAAGTCGAAGCGCTCCAGAACTTTCAACCTGACCCAGGTCAACAAAAAGGGCCGCGAGCAAAAGGACAAGCTCTTTCAGAACATTCGCGATGCCGTCCCCCAGTACCAGCACTGCTTCGTGTTTAGCGTCGACAACATGCGCAACAGCTATTTAAAAAACGTCCGCCGCGAAATGTCCGACAGCAGGTAAGCTTCCTGTTTCCCTCCCCGCCGGATCCTGCTCCCCCGCCGCTCTCGAGGGACGGGCAAGCAGGAAAAGCCCCGCTCTCTTCTTCGAATGCTAACCGTTTGGGGGGGGGTGAATGAAACAACCAGACTCTTCTTTGGCAAGACCAAGCTCATGGCCAAGGCGCTGGGCCAGACGCCCGAAGAGGCCGTCGCGCCGGGCATCGACGCCTGCGCGCGGCTCCTCGCCGGCAACATCGGCCTGCTGCTGACCGACCGCGCGCCCGACACCGTCCTCGACTACTTTGACAACCTCGCGCTCGTCGACTTTGCGCGCGCCGGCATCGTCGCCCCGCGCGCCTTCTCCATCCCGCCCGGCGTCGTCTACGCCACGGCCGGCGAGGTCCCCGCCGAGCACGACGTGCCGCTCGAGCACACGCTCGAGCCCGAGCTGCGCCGCCTCGGCGTCCCCACGCGCATGGTCAAGGGCCGCGTGGTGCTCGGCAGCGAGGACGGCGAGGGCGAGGCCTACGTCGTCTGCAAGGAGGGCGACGTCCTCGACTCCCGCCAGACGAGGCTGCTCAAGATGTTTGACGTCTGCTTGAGCGAGTTCAAGGTCAAGGTTTTGGCGTATGTTGTCAATACCCCATTCTTTACTGGCCCCTTTTTTTGCTTGCATACGTTGTGGTTGCGGATGACTAACTTGCGATGTGATAGTTACTGGAGCGCGGAATCGGGCGAGGTCACCCAGGTCGAGTCCTCCGCCATGGAACAGGACTAAATTGACAGGGAATAGTTTGGAATGGGCATTCGTGAAACCGAAAATCTTTTGAGATGATCAAATCTACATCACCGCTGGCATGACATGGATGTGGGATCAAAATTGTTTGTAATGGCGTTGGCTTGGGTCTTTTATTTTGCGTTACGGGCATGAAGTTGATATACATGACGAGGATAAAACTATTCCTCCTTTTCCAGGCAAAAAGGAGATATTTAAATATACCAACTTCCGAATATCACATGCCTATTCAAAGTGTACATGTGACAACATATTATTCTTATACCGTATTTTACAGTACCTAATTAGCTGCCTCCAAGCAAATTATAGCCGTCACCCAACTCTTCGTATTCGAGCAACTCCAAGGTGAAAAGGCACCATGAGATATATAAAGATACAATTTCAGGCCAGAGTCCGCTTACCTCTATGCCTTACCTTGAAACCATCAAATGCAAATGTCTCGCCATTGATACGTTTTCAATTTATTGCTCAAACCGTACTTTTGTTTTATACTTCCCCTTGTTGACGCCGAAGTTTTGAATGCATAGTAGAAAATGATATAAAGACAAGACAGAACAGAACAATTACCTTCCCATGTTACCACCAGGCTGCAGCGAACAGAAAGCGGGCGACGCCTCGCCTACCAACGAGGACAAATGTGTTGTGCGAAATACTGCACCGTGATAGGTTTTAGAAATCTGAGGCGGTTTAGTATCTGCGAAGTTTCCTTGGATCCTCATAGCCTCCGCCGTCGTATCCTCGCTTTCGATTGTCATCATCCCGGGGGCGATCGAAGTCTCTGTCCCGTTCGCGATACCCACCCTCGCGTCCACCTTCACGTCCTCCCTCGCGTCGACCAATTGGTTCGTTGTTGCTTCCAGTGCGGCGACCACCGTCGCGATCACCGTATCGACCACCATCACGAGGTGGTCTATCGCCCCGGTCATGATGGTCACGATTGCGGTCACGGGGATCGCGATCCCGGTCACCGCGCCTATCATCAAACCGGCCGCCGCCGCGGTCGAATCCGCGGTCGCGGTCACCGTTGCGCCTGTCAAAGCCGCCGGGGCCGGAAGGCGCATCTCTGGGAGGGAATCCGTTTCGATCGCCACGGTCAGCGCGTGGGGGGCCACCAAATTCGCGATCACCACCTCGAAAGCCTCCGCCGCGACCACCAAAGCCACCACGGAAGCCGCCACGACCACGGCCACCATCAAAGCCTCTACCCCCACGGAAACCGCCGCCAAAGCCGCCCGGGCCCCCCGGGCGAGCTGGAAGAGCTTTCGTATATCCTCGGCCCCCAAGGCCACCACCCAGTCGTCTTGGCTTCCAGCCCTTGACTGTTCGGCCACGCTCGACATCTACCTTGATACGCCGGTCTTTGATACGGATACCATCACATGCATCCAGAGCCGCTATTCAGGATCGCGCATCAGAGCGCAGTTGTTAGCAATGCTTACCAGCGGCATGTAAAAACTTGGTCAAGAGTGTTCAACGGAGGGAGGAAAGAAAGAAAGGTCGCAGAGACAGGCAAGCTTGAGGGCCATGATAGTCTCGTTGTGAACGCCCAATAGAGAGGGCAAGCCTGAGGGCCACAACTCCAGAAAGCGCGGATAGAATGGTCCTACAAGGAATTGAAACAAGGGGAAAATTACCTCTCATGTCTTTTTCGCGTTCGAAGACGACAAATGCATAGCCTCGATGTGGCTTCTTCTTCTTGTTTCCCTTCTCGGCGGCGTGTGTATCGACAACAATGCGAGTCTATGGAAACACGTCAGTATTTGAGTCGGTGATATCCGCAGCAGCAGCAGCCGTGGAAGATTCGTACACGCTCGATGGGACCGAAGCGACCGAATTCGCGCTCCAGGTCACGCTCGTCAGCTTCGTAGCTGAGGCGCGCGACAATGAGAGTCTTGAACGCATCGCCGCGAATCAGAGGATCCTCATTGGGTTTGTCTGCAAAGCAAAACGAGTCAGTAACTCCATCGCGAAAGTCTCATGGGCCCATCGTTGCATACAATACTTGGGCGCATTGGCAGACAGGTCCTCCACGGCGGCCTTCTTCTCGAGCTTCTTGCGATCGCGTGCTTCAAGCCAGCTCTCGGTCGGGATGCTCGTGTCGTTCTCCTTGTATGCTTTCAAATCGGGCAGAAAAGCGGCAAGTCCGTCGACATGTGGCGTCTTACGCTTCTCAGGGGCGTGATCAGGCGGCTGAACCCATCGCAGCGGCGGACGCGGCGCAAACAGCGCCAGCAAATTCGGAGGGAGCTTGTCCGTCATGGCTGCCGCGAGCAGGGAAAATGTAATCGCGGAATAGCACGTCAATCGAGAAGAAAATAGCAAACAAGATGTTAAACTTGGCTTCAGAGTCCACCGATGCTGCTCGACGATGAAAGTCGAACAGATACGCGTCGTCGCAAAGTTGTTGCCCAGCCTGAGAATGGGAAAAGGCTGACTGAGGGCGCCTGGCGAAATTAGCAATAGCTTGCGCTGGACCTGCCAGTTTTAGACGCTTTGCAGGGGCTCCCAGTTGATGACAGCGCCGCCAGAACAATTTTTCCGATGCTGTGCCGTGAGCTAGTCCGTTTTGGGTGCCCTTTTGGGGGTGAGCTCCAAGGCTCGATTTTTCGTGCGACGGGTCCGCGCGAGCCTGTGCCGGAAAGACAACTCTCTTTTGCATATGACTATTCAGACACACACAGCTCAGCCACCATGACAGTCAAGGGGATCAGGTCGATTGCGAGGGCGCATGTAAGCATTGCAGAAATTCATTATCGAAACAGCACCGATCAAGCAGCTGACAATGGATGCAGAACGGCGTTGGCGCCTTCATCCTCCAATGCAAGAAGATGGACTTTCACTACTGCGACTGGGCCGGTAGCTCCAAGGGAATGAAGTACGTGGCTCACACATTATCTCAAGTGCGGAGAAAAGGAAATACACCTCTAACATGATTACTTCAGCGGCTTCATCAAATCATTGCTGCCCAAGGTCGCCGCATCCAACCCCCAGGTCGAGTTCGCCGTCTCGCCTCGCCCAGGACGACACCCCGTCATCATCGGACACTACATCAACGGCCGCACAAAACCTATCTGCGTACGGAACCTGACGCCCTACGAGATTCTGCAAAAGGTCGAGCTGCTGCGCGACGCCAGCGGCGCCAGAAACCGCCGCACAACAAAGGCCGTTCTCAGCACCAAACCTAGCGTCCGAGGTATCTGGTCGCCATACCACGGCAAGGGTATGGTTGTATGATAAAAGAAATTGCCCGTTATAAGGTCAAAAGGCTTCGTGCCGTGTATATTCTACTTGTATTGAGACAATTTTGCGCATGACAGCGGCTTTAGAGATGCGCGACGGGAGCATTGGGATATCCCCTGGTTATAGGGTCGAACGGCTCTTCATTTACACTTAAGCAATAAATTTCCATTTCACTTCCCAATTAGTCAACAATCGGTATGAATGTTTTATTTCATGTGGTCATGGGTCTTGCATGTAGGTGGTATTTTAGCATCTAGGGGCTGACGTCTTACATTGAGACTGTATCCAGTTTACAGCTTGCTAGTGTTGATGATTTCGACGACTAAGCCAACAGTTAGCAATGCGGTTCGATTTGAGAGGTACGAGGAAAACTTACAGGCAGGCTTGAGAGAAGCACCGCCGACGAGGAAGCCGTCAATGTCAGGCTGCGTGCCGAGCTCGGCGCAGCAGTTCTCGTTGACGCTGCCGCCGTACAGGATACGGGTCTCCTCGGCGACCTTTTCGCTGACATTCTTCTTGAGCCACTCGCGGATGGCCTTGTGGACCTCCTGGGCCTGCTCTGTGGTGGCGACCTTGCCGGTGCCAATGGCCCAGATGGGCTCGTAGGCAATGACAATCTTGGACCAGTCGCTTACCTTGGCCTTGAGGGCCTCGAGCTGCTTGCTGACGACCCCGATGGTCTTGCCGGCCTCGCGCTCCTCGAGCGACTCGCCGCAGCACCAGATGACGCTGATGCCGTTCTCGGTGGCGTACTTTGTCTTGGAGGCGACGAGCTCGTCGGATTCCTTGAGGATGGTGCGGCGCTCCGAGTGACCGAGGATAACCCAGTTGATCTTGCTGTCGAGGAGCTGCGAGACGGACAGCTCACCAGTGAAGGCGCCGTTGGGCTTGTCGTAGACGTTCTGAGCAGCGACGCCAATCTCGGGGCGGAGGGACTCGCGAACGAGGACCAGATGAATGGCGCTGGGGGAGACGACGACCTCTGTGGACTGTGGTTAGGCACGGCGGAGGATGGACAGCGCAGTCGGGCGTAGTAGAGTCGGCATACCGACAGAAGGGTTGAGTTCAGCCCTGTTCAAGTTGGCGACAATCTCCTTGATGGACGACACGGAGCCGTTCCTACATCGCAGCAAACGTTAGCATTGACCGAGCAAATAGCCCCTCCACAGCCAAGTGGCCTCGTACATCTTAAAGTTGCCGCCGACGAAGAACTTGCGAGCCATTGTAGCGATTGGTCTTGAGATAAATATTTTGAAAGTTGTAAACAAATTTTAGCTAGAGGACCGGGGGCTAAAGAGTTGCAGATGTGATGATTAGAAGAAAATCTGGCGGCGGTGGTACTTGTAATAAGAGCTCGAATCCAGCGTAACAACAGGTGGGGAGGGGCAGCCAAAAGTCGCGCGTTGAGCTTTGAGTAGAGGGGCCGAGTCATTTACACCTTTTTGCCTTTTGCCCGCTGACTTTGACCGACTACTTACCTACCTTACCTTACATGTCACATGGCGCCACAACGTTTGGCAGCCCGCTGTATCATGCCATCACGGCAAAAATATTTGGTACCTACCTACCTACCTACCTAGGTAGTCGAGTCTCGAGCCACCACACTTTCAACATCCCTACGGCGCCCTCTCCCTCTCTCTACCCGAATCATGACTCACTTAGGAATGACGATGCACTCGGTGTTCAGCAATGAGTTTTTTTTTTTGTGTCTTAAATATAATGGTCATAAATACAGATATGAAATAAGAATAGCACCACACTTCATGACATCCCAGCACTGTTACCGCGCCGCCACGAAAGTATGGCGCCGACTGGCTCTGCAGTCGCATCACAAAAGAAACTAAAGTCGAAAGAACAACCCGTCATAAAATCGTTACGCGAGTCCATCTCTTTCTTGCTCTGCAGAATTACCTCTCAGGTCATGGGAGTGTAAAGATTCTGCAAAGCCAATGGCATCACAACTTCCAGCCTCGGAAGCCGTGAGATAAAGACACTGGGCATTCTCAGCAAACCGTGCACATAGGAGACCTCGGATTCCTCCAGAAGTAGGCAGACAAGCGCGCAAAAGATCGAAACAGATCCATACGCCTCTGCGATAACATCCAAAAAAATTGACCATACCATGACCAGGAGATGACGGGGTGCTTCTCACTGTAGTCTGGCTTCAGGTCGGCGTCCTGATGGTTGTGCAATGAGTTAGGTAGGGCAGGGTACGTCCACACAAATCGAGTGGTCCAGTCGCGGCTCCGTTCAGTCACCAGAGTTGTAGAGCTTCTTTGAATCACCATCCCGCGGCTGCTTGGTCACAGACACAAGCTGTGAGGTAATGTTGGCCATCTCGGCAGAACGCTTCTGCATCTCGCCAAGCTGCATGATGTTTCTCTGATCAGCGGGGGCGACCATGCTCTGCAGAATGCCTTGCAGGGCCTGATAGTGCTCTTGCCACTCATCCAGAAGCGGCTTTGTCGAGCTCTTGCGAGCGCTTTGCTGCTGGGTCGGCTTAGTCGGCGCCTTGCGCTCAACAGCCGCAGTCTCTTGTGTCTCGTTCTTGCGCTTGCGGCCCTTGGCAGCATTTGTAGAGGGGACAGGGACAGGTGCGGGAACGTCGCCGACGTCGTTGTGAACTCGCTTCATGTGGTCGCGGAGATTCCACTGTCGTGGGAAACCATTGCCTTCTTGAGCGCGCTCACAGCCTTCATGGGTGCAAAGGAACGGCTTGTTTCCGTGGCCATGTAGGCCATGTGCCTCCCGTTCGTGGCGGAGGCGGCATGCAGTGGAGGAAAAGCGAGCATCCTCACAGCTGGCGACCTTGCACTTGTATGGTTTCAGGTGTGAGTCGACATATTTGCTACATACAAGTCAGTATCATTGAATAATTGGCCATGTCGTGCAAATCTTACTCGTAGTTGCATTTGAGCTTCTCTGGTTTGTGGTTGCAGCCAGTCTGGCCCTCCCACGGGCAGTGAAATAAGCCGTCCGCGCCTCGCATGGCGTTCTTGTAGCGATGATCTTCACGAGGGGAATCCGACTCAACACTGCTGCGCTGCTGGTAGTTGGCACTGATGTTCATGTCACTCCCAAAGGGCGCCATGGTGTCTTGTACATCGGAAATGAGGTGGAGAGGCTTGTTGTCGGGGCTGTCAAGACTGTGAGAATTGATGTCTGCGAAATATTTGCCTTGGCAATTCGTCTCATACCTCGTTGGCTCACACATGAAAGGCGAGTTCGCCAGTGCGGCTGTCCGCCACGACTCGTCGATAGTGTTTGGTGATGAAGTGCGGGAAATGGAGCTCGAAACATCCCAAGAGCTAGTAGGGGAAGCTGCCGGCAGTCCGTTCATTCCAATGTTAACCTGGGAGGGTGCAACGTTCATCGAGTTGAGGTCTTCAACAGACAGAGTGCAATCACCGCTCAACCCAATATCGAGTCCATATCCAGACCAGCAGATGGGAGAGCCTACAGTGTCTGACAGTTGGCAACCGTTCAAGTTGTGCATGGCACCCATAACTTGAACTGTGTCATCGTGGAAGGCTTGAACTGCGTCCACAACGGGGTTGGTCTGAACCATATGTGATCCATTCGAGGCAGACGAGCAACCTGATGTGCTTGAGCTCATCCGAGACATGGCCTGGCTCTTGGTGGTGGGAATTGGTCTGGCAGTGTTCCATGTTGTCTCCACCGGTTGGTGGGTGTGCGCGATCCTGGTTCCTTTAGGTGTGGTTTGCCCGGAAGTAAACATGGATTCCTCAATATCTGTGTGGCTTACTGATCCATCGTGGATCTCAGTCAGATATTGTGAGCCGTCTCCCGACATACACCAAGCGGAGCTTGTGAGCAGGTCTGTGGGGTTCTCGCCTTGGGAAAAGGCAAAGAGGGCAGCTGTGGAAGAGGCGGAAGTGGTAGGGAAGCTATAATCGCTGCATTGGGTTAGTTTGTCTATCCAGCGTCTGAAATGAGTTGAAAGGAGAGATCAAGCCGCGCGATCCAACTTTGGGCCTAAACAATATTAGTTTATCAATCGGTGGTTCGAGGATCAGGGGTTAAAACAAACCATGCGGGCTGAGTAATGCCGTACTCGATGCGGGAAAGCAAGAACGCAAGCAAACACACGAGACAGACAAAGGAAAAAGCGATGTCCAGGGATAAGGTTCCAAGAAGCAAAATCGAGAATGTCAAGTCGTAGTTTCAGGGCTCCAATTGCCAATAACTCGTCATGACTCGTCAAATCAGGACGTAAGACGAGGTGTCAAGCTCAAGTCGGTCATGACAGTAACAAGAGCAACGAACACTACAAGAAATTGTCGTAAAAACTGCGCAGTCCTCGGCAGATTGGTGTTGGGGTCCAAGTGGCTCCTTAGGTGTGTATTTGAATGGCAGCGCATCGGTCTCCGACTGGTCCATAGCAAGAGTTGATAGGGCGACGATTTGAAAGCAAAGCGCATCTCGTGACGAGATCTTTTACCTTGAGCAGTTGATACAGTAATATTCAAAAGTAATCAGACTGCGTGTCCATAGCCGTGGTCACGGATTCAGATTTGACTCCATGCTAAAGCAAAAGAGCCGCAGGCTTCTCCAGGTGTGAATGAAAACGGTCCGTATGCAAAGAAAAACTGGTCCAAAATAGAGTCCGAATCCGAGTCCACGTCCAATCCAATGGTTTGATAAAAGGTCCAGAAGAATGCAAAAAAATGCAGAAGGTCCAGATGAAATCCCGGCGAAAGGCCAAATCCCGCGAAAACTCATGTGGTCCTTTGAAATGTCCAGGCTGTCCACGAAAGCGAATGCAAGAGCCATGAGAAGAGCCACAGTGCTGTGATGAGATCACTGGTTCAATCAGACTTACCGCTGGCAGATGCCATTATAGAAGAAAGATTTCATGATTTTTAGACCCCTTGCCCGGTTCAGACAAGGCCTGATCCAGAAAGTTTGTTTATCCAGGTGGCAGAAGTCCGGTGTGGTTCAAAGCATCCATGGTATCCTAAGGCGCGGAAAATGAAATGGTCCATGAATGTGCAACAGACTTGTACGCAATGGCGTACGAGCCGAAAGGAAATGAAAGTGAAATGCAAAAGCAAAAGCAAAACGGGTCCCGGAGATTTAGAAAAGAAAACAGTACCTGACGAGCGATTGAGCCTCTTCAAGCTCAGATTTGATATAGCGAGGCATAGTTGCCGAGCGCGACACAAAAGCAACTGTCATTATATCCAAAGGCAAGGATAGAGAAATGATTACACGAGCTTCCACAAAGTGTTTGCGGACCTTCACTCGCGATGTACAGTGCAGTCTCTCTAGTCAACTGGAGCACAGCCTTTGCAGGTAAGGTAATGCTGGCAGTAAAGAGTATTGTGGAGTGAGGAAGAATGAGAGGAGAAGCAGGTTTTGTAGGCAAAACTTGGTGCGGGAAAGTGAATAATGCTTGGGTTGGGCAGGAATCTGAGGGGAAGAAAAGAAAGAGTTGGGCAGCAGGGAGAACGGGGGGCATGCGCTTTTTTAATACATTCTCAGAGGAGTCATGACTGTATTGCAACAGACGGGGCTTTGTCGACACGGCAAGTCGCATATTGCTTTCTCCAATAAAGGTGCGTTGAAGGAGGCAGACCGGGTGCAAGCAGGGGCTGCATGAAGTTCTAGCGTGCGTCGGGAGCTGGCTGGGAGCTTATGATAGGCTGGTGATGCAGGGATGGTGGACGCAGATGGGTTCAGCAGGGTATCATGGCTTGGCTTGGTGGAGAGGATAGCGGCAGAGGCCAGCAGACGAGTGGTCAGATATGGTGACGACGTGATGGCCAGAGTGTCTCTGCTGCAGGACAACTCATCACTGCAGCGCCATGTAGCCACACAAGCACACGAGGTGGTGGACCGCAAAGGCCGTCATACCACACCGTCCATTCGGGAGCGGCCGCGACGGTCGACTGCGGGCCGCTCGTTAGTTGCTGGCTAGCTGGATGGCCCACGAGCCAATCATTCAGTCAGCAGTACGTGGAAGAATGGCGAGACGAGGGAACAAAGGGGTGGCATGACCGCAACACCATGAAATGCCAGCATCGTCGGCGACATGCTGCTGCACATCCGTCTGTCGGCCACGTCGGCAGCTGTCCAAGGGTGCGCGGCCCGGCGCCGCAGCTGTCACGCTGCTTGGCTGCTTGGCTGCGTCGTGATAGTTGGGCTCAGTTGATGTGCCGAGTGCGAAATTGGCAGAGGCCGAGCTGGTCTTTTCCGCAGCCTCACTTTTTGGGATCCTTTGTTGAGGCGCTCGTGGCCTTTTTTCTTTCCTCGGGTGAGTTGTATGGGTGTGGTGTGGTGTGGTGTGCATGATTGTGGCCGTCGTAAGCCACTCCTGAGGTCAGCTTTGGGCTCTTGGCAACTTAGTTCAAACTCTGCCTTCGCAATTTCTCCTGTCGTTGCCTCCTCAGTGTTGACACATTTGTCGCAAGTATACAACGAGGGCATGTAATGGTAGTTGTTCGTTTGACAGCCAATCAGTCATTTTCCACGTCATGCTGGCATCTCTTTGGCACAGTTTGTTTCATTGGGAGAATGCGAGAATGGCGGGTGCGAGGTATTGTACAGCGTTTTCGACAGCTAGCGGCATAGGTAGAGCTTTTCGCTTCAAAGTGCGGTGCCATGCCGAGTGGCTGTGGTGCGGGCTGTAACTAGCCCGTTGGTACTAATTAGGATAAGTAGAAGCCTGGGAACCTTGGAAATGAGGGACAAGACCAAGTGGTGATGTGGCTACGGGGAACGCTGTGATGTTGAGCTCTGTTGGTGGGCTTGGAGGACTCGAGAGACTTGTCGTTTGAGATATCGTCGCTGTTTGTCTGCGCTTGTGTCTGCACTTGCGTGTCTGTGATCGAGAGCCTCTCCCGGGTAGGCTAGTTTGTAATGGCTGTAAATTACCAGACTCATCATCCTCCGAGGCCGGAAGAGCAAATGGGCACTTGACAATTGGAAAACAACTTGCAGTTGACACTTGCAGCTGACAACATGCCGTCCAATCTCTGTGTACCCCGTAGGCTGTAGCTGCTGGCCCGTCGAGGTGCCTTTGGCTTCCGCCTACCTAACTAAGGTAGTACCGACTGATCGGTACATGCCCGGCTGCATCAAGGTAAACGCTGCAACTCTTTCATGTCAAACCATCTCAACAATCGACGATGCGCAAACGCAATCGCAATCGCAATCTATGCCAGCATGAGCATAATAATTGCCTGACACTGCAACATCATCATTGCTCGTTTTGCTGAGGATATCAGGTGTTGTTTCGAATCTTCAATACAAAATTGGACCTGCTCGCATAACTAGTGAGTGCTGTTCTGCAACAAATATCCATTGGCCAACACCCACCTACCTTTTCTCGCGATGCGCTATTTATATTGAAATCGGTATTGACACTCTGTATTACCCAAGATGGCAAATACTCGGATAACAGCTCAGAGCTTCCTCACTGAGTGCCGAAATCCGAGACCTGCCGCCTGCAGGAGAAGAGCGCCTCGCCTCCTCGAACCATGATTACATGACAATTCTCAACCTCAATTGCCCTCAGACGTCACGTCACACTGCAGCCTGCGGACCGTTGCAAAACCCGAGATTGCTCCAGACGAGGTCAGATTGGCTCCTGGGCAGTCGCGTAGCCAGATCTTCCGAACCATTTCTCCCGTGGGCGTTGGCATCGTACTGCCACGACGGCATGCACGCCGCCAGATTATGCACACAGACACACGCCGTCATTTACCAAACCTGGATCGGCGCCGACTATGACAACACAACTTCCGAATCGTCGCCTCCTGCTACGTAATTACGCATTTTAATCCGCTCTGGTTGCTCGCTAGCTTGTCATCTCTCGGCTCTTGGTGGGACTGCGAGGCCCTCACTGGCCCTCTCAAGACCTTTGCCCCTTGCTGCCCAAGCAAGCGTAGCAAGCAAACCAAGCAAAAAGCTGCCCCTCCTTCTCGGCACATCTTCATCTGTCGATTGGTACACCGCCTTTCGTGCTATGCTCGACGCCCTCCCCACGCGCTCCAGGCCTCCCCACGCCACCAAGCTGCAAAGAAAAAAAAAACAACAACAAATTGTCACGCTCTTTTGCCTTGCTGGGCTCAGTCATCAATGGCCTCATTCTAACCGTCTTCTCACGCCGCACCGGCTGGCAAAGAGCTGCTGTCTTTGGCTTGCGCGGCGTGTCACGCATCCCACACTCGAATGAAGGCGCGTGCCAGGCTTTGCCAGCAAAGCCAGCGAAGCCAACCTCAGAATGTACGCAGGGCTCGTATCAACGGCCTGGAGAATGAGACCAGCTCATAGCCCCCACGACGACGCTCATGAGCAGTGAGTGGAACGTCGAGGCCAGAGTCCCACCAGCGACTCTTGGTCTGATCCAAGAGAATGGTCCATTGTATTACTGGCGCTTGAGATTGCCTCGACATTGCTGGTGCATTATCCCCTGCGCCGTGTCCCACTTGCAAATCTCCGCAGGGCCTTGGACCCCTCGCTCATCAGTGCTCAAAACATCTCTCCCTCTCTCCTCTATTCTGGAGGGGCACAAGGAGCAGGGCTGCCCTGCCTGTCACATCTGTGATTTGGCCAAAATTGCTAGCCCTGAGTCGTGCCACCGCCAGCGACGTGTCGTCTGCCAAATGGCAGTTTTAAACAAGTTACATCGCCCGCTTTGATCCACCATCCTGTCTCGCCAGGCATGTAAAACAATCCTGCAAAGCTCGTCGACGATTTCTGAATCTTCAATGTAACTTGCATCGTATAAGGGGGAAAAGAGCACATAGCATTCTCGCTGCCTGCTGACTCTCAGACGCAACCCTGCCGCTGCTTCCAATTTTCTTGTGCCTAGTGTTGCATCAATCCAGCGCGCCTTGATTTTCTTTAATACTGGCCCATTGGGCCACTAGCCGACTGGCACTAAAAAGATAGTGCGGTCGTTACCGCTCGCTCGACGAGTTGTATAAGTCGGCCTAAGCTGGCTGTTGTCGGTCACCTGCCCAAGAGTACCACACCGCCATCCGGCACCCTCAAATTATAACTTGTCGACATCGTCTGGCAAGCGTTCTCCAGCCTTCCAAGAGTTGTCTCTGCTCTCCCGGCTGACTGGATTACCGGTTTTCCCCTCCCACATTATTTTCGTGGTCAATGCCCGACGTGGCGGGCGCTCCCCCGCGGACTTTTGGCCGTTTGTATCATCTCCAGGTCTTCCCGGACTCTGTGAATTTTACCATTTCTTGACTTGGCCGCCCGGATCCTGACCACCTCTACCACGAAGAACACCTTTTCTTTGTTCTTGTTTCTTTCTCCCGCGCTGCTGCTCTCCTGGTCGCTATTGACGGACATTGCTCTGTACCATGGATCCTGGGCAGATGGCTCGCCCAGCCATGATGTATTCTGGCCCTGGTTCCGAATCTGGACCGTGGAACCCAAGACGGAGGTAGGAATTCTGAAAAGCCACGATCAAAACCCACATGCGCGGCCTCTCTCTCTCTCTCTCTTATTTTTTTTTTGTGACTTTTGTTTTTTATTTCTTTCCGGCTGACATTTGCTTTCGAAGCCAAATGCCAAAATCGACTGCTCACGACTGGCCTCGCGATGAGATGTACTCTGCTTCAAGGTAAGATTTCTACACTGTTGTTTGGCATTGCCATTTGGATATGCAAATTGCGCGCAGCCGATAGTAACAATTCTCTCCGGGTTTTAAGTATGAACAACTTTGCCGGCAGCAACACTTATGCGCCGCGCACGGAAACGCCTTCCATGGGCCTACCCGGCTTCATGCCACCACCACAGAGCGCGTTGAACACGAACCAATTGCCCGCTTACGGATCATACCAGAGCTCCAAAGCTTCATGGGAGGCGCAAGAGAGACAGTCCCCGACAGAATCTGTGGATGATATCTTGGCATCACCGAACCTGTCCGAATACTCCCTGGAAAATGGAGCCGATTCTGCCTATACCGGACGACGATCCAAGCCCAATAATGCGAATGCCAACCCAAACCCAAGGACCCGACCACAAAGGCGTCCCTCAAACCGGGATGAATTCGACGGACCGCACCAGTTCCTTCAACGTCCTCCCCCAGAGGTTATTGCCATGCAAGAGCGCGAATTGCCCCATCTCCCGACAAACTTGCATGTGCAGGAACAAGACATGGTGTTGGGTCAGGTCAATGATCGCCTGTCCCAATGCGCCTACGACTTTGTGGCCAAATACCAGTTCCCTATTCCTCTGTCGCAGAATATGCGACCGGTAGAGCGGCCCCAAGATCGGGAATGGACTGAGTGGGTTTATCTGCTCAAGAGACTCGCAACCAAGCGAAGGATTCCTGCCCGCGTCTTGTACAACGGTCAGATAAAGCAATTCGTGACCATTCTAGAAAATTCTTTGGAGATGAGACACGCCTCCAAGCACCAGAGCCGACCGCTCAAGGATGACAGGAACATCTTGCAGCTCATCTCGGCCGGCATCCAGGTAGCCAAGATACTACGAGATGCCTCGGCAATGGACTATCTCGATCGCCTCTATATCTCTACCGAAAAGCAGATTCAGGATCGCACTTCGTCGAGATTTCGATCCTAAGCGTGGCAAGGTGGACCACAACGGCCGCTGGGAAACCTATTGCGGCCGAAATATTCACGTTTATCATCATCATGCCTTGGAAATGTAAAGGCACTAGTTACTATCAGCACATACGTTTATCAGCGCCGGTCTCACGAAAAGAGGTAAGCCGGCGTAAACAACCATAAGGCATAAGGGAGAATTCATCGGCTGTCTGCGTGACATTTACGTCTGTTAAGTCACTGCCCAGCGCGGCTTCTTACCTTTTTCTTTTCCCGAGCGAGATGAGATGGTTGTGGCATTGGAGAGTCACATTGCACGGGCAGGTCCTCTTCCGCAGCCGTCGCCATCTCTCCCAACTTGAGTCTTTTTTGCGATTCCTTTCCACATCCTCACCCGTCGCATTTCTTGCTACTGAGGGCTTCTTTTTTACGACCAGCGCTTGTTTGAACGGCCATGATGACTACAACGAATGCATCACAGAGCAAAATATCACAGAAATACTTGACACGAGCATTAGATGGCAACGTTGTACCGTGTCTTGGGAATGGGAGGGAGGTGAATTGGGCATTGAGCCTACATGATTTCCCGCGAGTTGTTTATGGCGTTCTTTTTTTTTGCCCATACTAGAGTTGAGCGGTATCCGTGCTTCCCCCCCGTTATGTTGAGATAGCCTTGCGAACCTATATCAAATCAAGGTTAAATACAAGCCAAACCAGCCTAGCAGTGATGCGTGAGACTGCAGGCTAACACACATGGAGCCAATGAATACGCCCAGGCTAAAATAACCAAAGGCAAGCCACTTTGCGGCCAGAGGCGAACCCCACGAATAGCAGCAGACAGGACCCCTGGAGGAAGCGTCTCAGCTGCTGGAGGACTCGGTCTCTCTTTGGCGGAAGACGCCAGTGGCACGGGTGCATGTGGGCATACAACGGCTTGTTAGTGGGCAGCCTGTGGCATTCGGTATTCCTTTCTGGTTAGCGTCCACTGTCACTTGCATGATTACTCTGACCGAGTACATTTCTAAGGCGCTGTCGAGGACATAATGTCGTCTGCAGAGCCGTCCTTTTCGATGGCTTCTAGCCTTTTTATCATCGATTTAAAGGATACTTTTGGCCTTGTTGCGCAAACTGTACATGGCTGCGACGAGGTTGTGCTGCAATAGTTTCAAGCCGAGGCCGCTACACTAGAGCATACTGATCCGATCGCAACGCTTTACCACGGTTCACTGTCGCTGGTTCACAGGTAATCATTACTCTCCGGAAGCGAGCATCACGGGAACAATCAGGGCTTGGACGAGGCCTCGCAGCTAGGCGCTTCGAGAACCCCTTTCTTTCTTTCTACGCCAGCTAGGGGAAACTTGAGGAATGGCGTCCGTTTCATCTCACAACGGCTCTTCTCATCCGTCACCCTATGACTTTGAATCCAACGGCGACACGGACGAATCATGGCAGTACATTGATTATTCGAGCGGCGGATCTGCGCCGGGGTCTGTTGGATTCCTGCCAAGCCCGGCGAGCGGCAGCCTGAACGGTTTCGCCATTGTTGGCCACAATGCGACGACGTCGCCCTCGCAGCACTGCATGTCACCAGTGCCGCCGCCACTGGGGGATGACGACCAGGTGTTCCTCCCGCCGGCCACGACGCTTCCGATGAGTGGCGCGATGGAATCGGGCGAGTTGGTCATGGTAACAGCGGGCGAGCTCATGGCAGACGGCATGTTTATGACGCCCCAGGAGTACCTCTTTGCGCAGAACTCTCTATCGGAGTGGCGGCCAGAGGCGCTGGCCCTCCCGGCTGGCACGCCCGAGTTCCAGATGGCTACTGCCCCGGCGGCAATCCATGCGCAACCAGAGCAACAGCAACTTACGCCGGCACCGACTTTGGAGCTGGACGGCTTCCAACAATTTCAGATCGAGGGTACACTGGTGCAGTGGGATCCTCACGGGGCGGGCGCCGCGTCTCCAGGTGAAGGACCGTCGATGAGCATGGCCAAGTACATGTCGTCGCCAAGCCAGCGCAGCGTCGGACCCTCCAGCCCGCGCTCGACGGCGTCGGTCAAGTCGGAGGGAAGCGGCAAAACGTCACCGATTGCCATCCGAAGAGTGAATACTGGGAGAGTCGGGAAGAGCAAGACGGAACTAGTGGGCAGATTTCACATCGTCACTCCAAACTCCATCACAGCGAGCGCCGGGCGCCCTAACCCGTACGAATGCTTCGAGGCGATGCGGACGACGCAGCGCGGCCGTAAGGGGCCCCTCGCCAACGCTACCAAGGAAGATGCCCTACAGGTGCGCCGGCGCGGTGCTTGTTTCTGCTGCCGCAGCCGCAAGGTCAAGTGCGACACGGAGCGGCCGTGCAAGCACTGTAAGAAGCTCATGGTGCAGGTGCCGCAGGTGGTCTGCTGGCAGTTTCAGGATTTCTTGACGATTCTCTTTCCGGAATTCATCAGCGCCCACTTGAAAAAAGAGGAGATGAGCAAGTTCTTGCGGGACAACGTGGACGAATTTCGTATAGGCGGCGCGTCGCAGTCGTGCTCTGTGAAGCTATTTTCCGGCGCACGATTTGTCACGACGCTTGACATTGAGGCAAAATTCTTTACTGCCAAGACATGCGATGTCTTGCAACATTGGCATCTCAACTCTGGGCATAATGGAGTCCACCTAGACTCGAATGGCTCTGCGCCGATAGGGCTTGAGAAGACTGCAAGCGGCGGCCAAAGAGATGAAGTGCGCAAAAAGGTCAAGGTGTATGTGCGACGGTTGATAGAAGAGCCCGTCTTTGCAGAGCAAGTCACAGACTCGTTACGATGGACAAAGTTGCCGGCCAAGATTCTCGCCATTGTGCAAAGATATGCGCAACAGACGAACTGCGCCATGGTGAAGAAGGCCCTTTCCATCTACGCCATGCACTATGTCATGACCAGACACCTGTGCCTCACCAGCGACACTGTGCGCGCTCTGCAACCGTCCGGGCTGGTACCGCAGAACAGCCCGTGGGTGACGCCGCGCGTGCTCGCACGGCAGATCAAGTCGCTGGCCGACGAGATTTGCATGCGCGAGATGCAGCAGCTTTTTGAGCTCTTCACCAAGGCGCTGAAGCCCAAGTACCGCAGGGAGTGGGCGCCGAGCCTGGCGGCGTTTCTGGTGCTCTGCCTGTACATGGAGGCCATAGAGACGACGACGGACAATTTTGTGATTTCGCAAAACGCGGTCAACAAGAAGAACAATGACGCGCCGTCGTTTAAGCGGTCGTTTGTGCTGGACATGTGCAAAGAGGTGGAGAATATGCCGTTTAAGCAGTTCGCGTACCAGTTTCACCACATTTATCAGACGCACTCGAGGGACCCAAATACGAAACCCTTTAACCCACTGTTGGACGATAGCTTTGCGGCGCAGAGTGAGCTCGACAGGCCGGCGATGGAGTTCGTGGCTCAGCTGCAGGATCTGTATCAAGGCGAGGATTGTAAGTCGTGATGTCTTGGAACGCTGGCGCCCAGCGCAATCGTAAGCTAATACTGTGTACAGGGCAAGATATGCAGTTCCTGGCAGATGATGAGCTGCTGCTCAATAGGGGTGATGATCCTGCGAGCATGGATACAGCCTACCTATACACAGGGAGACTGGTGTCCAAGTTTTTGTTGTCCTTTCTGGACGAGAATCGCATTTTCGGTGGCAAGATATAAAGACATATTTCGAGCGAGCGGTTTTGAAGTGAAGCGTGCAAACTGGATTGGATGACATGGAACCACAGCATGGACAGGCAGCAAACAGACAACTACGATACGACAATGTATACAATCAACGAATACACAAGATATGTTTGCCCGATTCTAGTCCTGGTGCCACACTAAACTTCAATGGCAACAGGGTGGAGCGGACTGGTTGTCTAGACCAGAGGTTTGTTCTCCCACATTCGAACGATTATGTAAAAGTTGACACGCTTGCGCATTGGAAGCGCGAGGTGTAGGCATTCTGTGGGTGTAAATAGAGAAAACAGACGAGGGACAAGCTCGTCGTCGTTTGGTGCATGTCACGAGTTTGCATGATTTGTACCAGTGTGTGTGCGCATGAGGATGCCGAGAAAATGGGACGACACCGCAAGGCTACGATGGTGTACTCAACCCGCATTTGACGAACATGCCATCTTGCAAGAGTCATTCAGATGACCCGACGACACGGTAGATAGAGAGCAGTGCTGCTCTTCAGAAAGGAGCTGTGTGTGATGATGGGAAAAGAGAGCTGGGAGAGAAGGCACCAGTTAATAAATAGGTCTGGCTTGGGGGTGTCGTGCAGAAAAACCAGCCTGTGGGTCGCCCGCACGTGATGCTTGAGCAGTCCCGTCGTGTTTGAAACTTTTTGTACAGCGTTGCGCAGCAGTCGCCTAAATTTTGGATTTCTTTTTTCTCTTCATACACTTTTTATTCGCACGATTAATCAACCGGGGGTGAAATTCGCCAACTCGCTACCGGTCATATCTGTGTGCTAGAAGAACGGGCATTTCTCTAACCAGAGAATAGTTTTAAACTGTCTCTTCTTCGATGAGTTTTCTCTTCGGCATTCTCATCGGCTTGGGATGGAGGGTCCGACATGTCAATATTCTATTCGCCGTGGCGCGCGTGACGACCACCTAGGCTTTGCAGGGTTGGCTTTGGTTTCCTTACATCTGTCAAGGGCTGTATTGGAATGTAGCTTTTAGTCTGGGGCTTCTGTATCCTGCCGACCGTTCGTTGCGGGGGGAAAGCAGCAGATTGCTTGCTCTTGTAAAAACGCCAACGCGGGGGCGTGAATGTGGTTGGTGGCAGCAGTAATGCTGTGCGAGGTTGGGCGTAGCTGTATCCCACAGACTCATTCACTCGATGCAGCTCTATGCAAAAAACAAACACGCGCTTCTACTTGCCGATCTGGTACAATGAAGTATTGTCATTGGCTGTCTTGTGTGACCAGCTAGCTATCGTGTTTTTGATTCGTAGTCGAGTCGTACGTCTGGCGGCCCAATCTGTCTCGCCAATGTGCGTATCCCTGCTCAGCTTGGATACTTTGATTTGATGCCAGACCATTATTATCTCCTAGCAGCATCTTCTGTTAGCAACAACTCGCGAGCAAGCAAGCAAGCAAGCAAGCAAGCAAGCAAGGTGCACAATTGCCCAGGTAGGTTTGGCCCGGCAGGCAGGCACATGTAAATGAACATGTACTTAGATAGGCTCCTGCTTCACCTAGCTCGTGCCAACACGCCGCCGCACCTCCCTGCCTGCCATTCACTAAAAAATCAATGCCCTAGGAAATGGCGTTTTCGAACCATTAGAGTCATATCCTAGGAAACCTTTCTTCACCTAGACTTCAAGACTTTTTTCCCCTAAGCCTGTCTCCCAGACTCTTGACACCTAACTAGCATTTATCACGCAAGCATCCTTAGGTATCAACCAGCCCCCGTCTTCTACACCGACTTCAGAGACTGACCAGGGGGAGCCAGGCCGCCTCGACAGATAAAGGACACGCTACTGAATCCTTGCTTAATCTATAACTTTCAACTTCACCCATTTTCACATCATGTCGGCAATCAATCGGTCCCTGGAGCAGAGCAGGCTCGAGATTATGATCCTCGCCATCGGCGTCTTGGTCCTCGTCTCTCTGCTTGGCCTCTTTGTCTTTATCAATCTCCGCTTCAGGCCGCGGGGCGAGCGCAAGGCGCAGCAGATTGATTACGGCTACGACCAAAAGCCGGTGTTCAGCGACAAGTGGGAGGCATCATAGAAGAGCCTGCTTCCGGCCGAGACGGCCAGATACAACCATGGCGACACCTTAATAGACTCGGTCCGCCGCCGCAGCGCCTCACTCGCCGACAATGCCAAGAGAGAGTCCGCCATCCTGACGCGCCGCGTCACAATGTCCGCGTCGATCGATGCCACAGCCAGCGGCCAAGACGTCAGGCCCCGGCCAGAACAAAGGAGCTTCCAGCTCGTGTCATCCACCAGCAGAGAAGCCGCTGCCCAGGAAAAGGTCCAGGACGACCATAAGAATACGATAATCGCGCCGTCGGGGAACGACGTGAGCCATGATGAAGCTGACCAGGAGATTGTTATGATGTAAATGAATACCACTTGGCAAGGGGAAAAGAAAGGAGTTCAAAAGGGAATACCGTTATTAGCCACTGTATCATCGTTTTTAATAGGGTTGGAGATGGTCGTTCAAGTTCGAGAGCCTTGTTGTACATAAAAAAAACTACCGAATTTGAAAGCCGCCCGAGGCGTCGTCGATCAGTGTGAAGGTCCGCACGTTGAGTATTGTGTTTCGCTTGGCGGTCCCTTCTCATCCCTCACAAAACCCCAATTTTGTACATGTCTATGTTGTTTTCCGGTGCAGCAGATGGCGCCCGGTTCGTCTATGTGCTCTTCTTGAGGTCGCGTGCAGCCTGCTTCAGGTTAAAGTTGCACTCTTCGTATGCGCGGCCGGCACCAAATCCAGCGCCGATAAAGGCGGGCCAAGCTCTGCGGCGGAACAGGATGACGGAGAAGACGACGCCGAACCCGAGACCGATGCTGGACTTGACAAGGAGGTTCGATAGGCAGCGATCCCACTAGTAGTTCATAGCAGCTGCATCAGTATATTTCGGTGTCAATTCGCTTAATGCAGACTTAATCAGTCGCGCGATCGGGGTAATGCGCTACCTTTTCGTTGAGAAGAGTCTCGCTCACGGGTCGGGAAATGGCGCTCGACGGAGCTGGAGCGGCGGTGTTGGATTCGGCCATTGTGAATGAAGATCTGGGGTCGGACGTGGGAGCGTTAGAACAAGGGCAGAGTAATTGCACGCGCTGCCACATACCTATATGAGATGCAGTTGAGCTCGGCGAAGATGGCGCAATGGGAGCTCTCAAGCTTGGTTCTATGACGGGACTGGACGCCAAACTGGCGAGAAGCAGCCGGTAGGCCCTTTGGCGTCCACACCCGAGGGCGGTGAGGAGAACCTATTTCCACTCTGGGACGACTGTGATGGCAGAAACTACGTTTTTTTGGACTTTCATGTGGGGCAGTTTTCCAACTGCAAGAACATTTTCTGAGCTTTGCATTTGCAATAGATAACGCATTTCGTCTTCTATGTTGCATAAAGTCGGTGGTTCGGGGAAGAAGGCATTTGGCATGTATTGATCGAGCTTCCGTAACTCACAATGGTAGGTCTCTTCCACAGTCATTCCTAGAGAAGCAAGCAAACCAAGACTCTTTTTCCAATAGGAAGCGGACAATCTCATCAAGATTGTACGAGGGCTGGACCAGAGCGGTCCAGGTGAGGATGGCAAGAATCTGGATCTCCTCTGGACCAAACTGGTCGCATCGTCAGACGACTCATTCCACGCCGCCGAGGAGAGCACGCTGCGATGGCTGCTCAAGTCCATGAATGGCAATGCGACCACCGCCGAAGCCATGCGCCGCCATCCACTGACGTGGACCATGCTCGACTGCGTTTTCACACGAATCCCTCTATTTTCTCTCGCCAAATCTCTGGCGGACCGAAAATTCGTCGCAGTTCTTCAACAAACACTGAAGGACATCTCGATCGTCGCCAGCGATAACGAGCAGCACATCGCCAAGAAGCGAAAGCGATCGTCAATGATTCAGTTTGGAAGTGACGAGATAAAACAGCCACACGGGCGCCTTGCTACTGCAAAGTCGTTGTTCGCTACGCTGAATTCACTACTAAACCGCCTCGACGACGCGACCGCCGCGATAGCCCGAGACAACATTGGCGCCGAGCATATCAGGTCGCTGTTCTGTATGTCGGCTGCAGACACTGCTGCCCTTCTGGCGCCCGCATTTTCTGTCTGTCAGCTCCTGATGAACACCGAAATGTACGACATTGAAGGCGCCGAAGAATGGGTTGCAGTGGCGTCGTCGCTTTGGGACTTACACATGCAGGGCAATGACGACATGTCCGAAATCGCTATCCGCCTGTTCACCATACCGGCCTCCATCTTGGCTTCTTTGGAAAACCTGTCAGAGAATGGACACATTAGCACTCCGACCACACTGAAATCGAGATGGAGCGAGGATCTACAAGAATTCCTCCAGCGCAACTTGATTCTTCCCTGCAGAACGGCGTTCCTCAACAGACAAGATTTTGTTCCCATTACTCGTGCATTGGATGTATCACAGGCAAGAATTCATATGACGGCGCCTTCACTGTACTTTTTAGCGGCAAGGTCATCAGATACAAATGCTGAGGGCGAAAGGCGGAAAAACACAGTCGAATGGATGAAGCGCGTCTTTGAAGAGGTGGAAACGGCGATACATGATAGGCCAGACCGAAACATTCTGATCAAGCTAATTATTCGCCAAGCGATCGAAGAGTCTATACCTGTGGATGTGAAGAACTTGCGAGAGATTGCCCGCGGCTATGTGTTGAAAAATGAGCCCACAGATTGGGCTTTGCTTGGCAGCATTGTTGCGTGTGACCCGGCCGTATTTCAGACCAGCGGAGATGGTAGCGATTTGCTGGCGTCGATCTGCGACAAGATTTCAAAGGCATCGTCGACAGAGTCTCATCAGCAAATCGCCGAGGTCCTGGGTGCCATACGGCAAAGCTTCGTAATTCGACGCGATCTAGTCGCATTTTTGCAGCTGTGGTTCACAGAGCTAAGGAAGGTCGAGGAAAGCAAGAAAGAAGAACAATCGTCGTGGTTCGGGGAGGGGCCAAAGAAATACAAGAGTGAGTATTTGCATGACCTGATCGAGAAGGAGTTGAGTGTGTCTCAGCTCTCCGAATTTGTTAGCTGGCTCGAGTCACAAGGCA
Organism: Beauveria bassiana ARSEF 2860; assembly: GCF_000280675.1. NCBI lineage: Eukaryota > Fungi > Ascomycota > Sordariomycetes > Hypocreales > Cordycipitaceae > Beauveria > Beauveria bassiana. Next base: position 600,248 of record NW_007930851.1, read on the forward strand.
CGCAATCCAGCCCCAAGTCACTCTGCACGGTCAGCGACACTATATCCGAGGGCTTGAAACGAGAGACATTCATTGACACGGTTGGTCTACGACTATTTCAAATGACGTGGACTGCCTGCGCTGGGTTGACTGATTTACCGGCCAGATGGCGCATTAGCTCAAAGACAATGCGATGGGCAAAGCCTGATGAGAAGACCTCCATATGGCAGTCATTGAAGGACAAAGTCAAGCACATATTAAAAAAGGGAGGCTTGGACGTCGCTGAGACATTTGAATGTTTCTGTTTCTGCTACAATGCGTGGGACGCTTTAGCGACGGATGCTGATGCAGCCAAGGAACCCGCCAAACTGATACAGAACTTCTCTGAGCGTCTCGCCAAGAACCTCATGTCCGAGCCCTCAATCAAGAAGATTACAGTCCTAGACAGGACTGGCTCCGAGCTCAACACCTTTGACAATGAGATACCAGCGTCTTGCTACCTTGACGTCTTTCTTGCTGGCGGCAGCCGATTCAACCGGTTATTCTCAATGGCAAGCGGCGGCGTCCCAGAGCCTTTAAAGAATGCGACAGCCGCTTCTCAACTTGACCTCAAGGACAAGAAGGTACTTTGGCAAAAAGTTTTCCTGAATGACATGAACCTCAACGAAGCAAAGCTTGCGCGAACGTTGGTTGATGAAGTCATTGAAGCACTAGAGGTATCCGGCAAAGAGAAAGGCTGGCCGGATAGCGATGCGACGCTTGTTCTTCATATCTTGAGCCGCATTCCACTAGACAGCTTCAACCGTTGGCAACGAGAAAAAGTGATGAACACGCTGAATCTCAATAGCGGTAAAATGGTTAGATCGCCGAAGAAGACGGCATTATTCTCGTGGAAGCAGGTACTGAGCCTGGCAACCAAGATGATGGCTCGGGCGACATTCTACAGCGACATGACGTTTGATCACCTTGTTCGATTGGCTGAGGCCGTTTCTGTCTGCGTCGTCAAAAACTCTGCCGGCGACGAAGAGACATTAGAGGTTATCGAGCGCTTTTCTCAGATGGCGTCGGCGACCATTCGACAAATGGCAGATCAGGTGGACGAGAGAAGTACAACATATTTTGGCGATTGCTCTGCTTATATTGCCGCGGCATCTGCAAGCAAGTTTGAGAACCTCTCTGGTCTTCATTACTCCTTGCTCAAATCTTTGATTTCAGTTGTTGCGCGGTCACCTAACACGCACAACAACCAAGTACTTTCAGAACTTGTCGTTGAGGGCCAAGGTATGCTGGCCAAAGCCATTATGTTTGCAATCAATCCTTTGATCACTGCAGAGGCTCTTCCAGCTGAGCCTAGTTCGGAACAGAGATTCTGTCTTCTAGCCGCCGCAGATGCAGCGCCCTCCGCTGCGCCCTTGGCGCAATTATACAAGGGCAAGCCTGCAGCTGTGCAAACTTTTGCTGGAAACTGCACCAGCAGGATGGCAGAGGGTGATGTTCTCGCTTGGAAAGTCCAGACCCTGCTGCGCAATGAACTGCCTGCGGCTCTTCAGCTGCCAGCACCCAAGACGTTTGATGCGCTCTCACCTCTCCCGCAGAAGCTTCGGTCCCAGCTCCTACGCGACTTTGCCAGCTCCATCACAAAGTCGCTGAGAGTGCAAGAAAAGATGGCATATTTGCGAGACCTGATTGATGCAATGCGCGCTGGCTGTTTCACAGACGGCCAGACCCTCGCGATCCAAGAGGTTGTAAGCCAGATTATAGCGTCGCCAGAGTACACGGGCAAGTTTGACGGCTATGATCTTGCCGCGGCCTACAGCGAAATTGTCACCGTTCTCAGCAAAGCCCCTGCGCCGGCCAACGTTCATCTGTGCCGCACGCTGTACTCTGTTCTGGAGAAGAGACCGCAGGCAGTCAGCCAGTGGGATGTCGAAGCCACGCTGAGCACAATCTGCGATCTCTCTCCCGCTCAAGAGTCTGACGAAACGCGGCTACCGTATATCTGGCTGTGCAGGCTCACTGACGTCATTATCAAGAAACACAGGCTGCGTATTGAGGGCCACTATCACTTGCTTCTGGTTGTCTTGGAAACACTGCTTGACCGACTCGTCATCCATGAACTCGCAGATGAAGAGTGGTCGGCTTCTCAAGAGACAAAAGCGCACGCCTATGCGCGCCTGATTACACTGGTATGCGAGCCTACAGCAGGCGCCGTATCGCGCACGCAGCACCAAAGCTCTCTGGACTCGGCGACGGATGCGGCCAAGCGCTCTGCTGGACGCCACATGCACATCATCCTGATGCAGTACGTAAAGTTGCAGCTTACGGAAAACGTGTCGCGACCAATCCGCGAGGCGCTGGAGCCGGCGATGAATTCTATATTCGACATTACGCCACCAGAGGGGCGCAAGATTCTCAACGACGCCATGGATGCGAGTGGCAGAGCCATCTTGCGCGAAATGTTTAAGCGATATGTCAAGTTTGGTAAATGGAGTGGCGTTTAAAGGGGTAGGGAAAAGGGAATATACATAAGCATTGGGATATACAATAAATACTGTTCTTTATATATACACGTGCGTGATGTTTTTCTCGCGCCATTTAGGGGTACTTTCGGTTTTGCTGTGACATTTACTTTTGAATGTTGGTATACGTGCTGGGGTGCCCATGCTTCCTGCCATAGTTGCGCACGGTACTGACCTGGTCATACTGGACAAAGATCCAGATCAGGGGCACGAGCCAGGCGCCGAGCGTGTCGATGATCCAGCTGTTGCGAAAAGAACCACCAATGACGCCGAAGCGCATGAGATGGCCGAGCCAGTTGACGACGACCATGAAGTGGCCAGCCTCGAGGCCGCGGATGGCGGCGCGCGCCACCTCGTCGGGTGTCTGCTTAGGGTCGGCAGCCTCGAGCTTCTTTGTAATCTCGGGCTTGGTGCGCTCCTCAACCTCGAAGCCGGGCGAGAGGATGGTGCCGGGGAAGACGATGTGAACGCGGACGTCTTGCGGGTAGAGCAGGACCTCTTGCGAGAGAGTGTCGGCGAGGCCGCGCAGCGCCCATTTGGAGGGAGCGTAGGCCGCGTAGCCGGGGATTGTGTAGAAGGCAGTCGCGCTAGCTGTCATGATGAGGTGCTTCGGCTGCTCGCTGTTGTTGTTGTTGTTGTTGTTGTTGTCGGGGGCGAGCCACGCGCGGAGGATGGTGTGCGCCATGTCCGCGGTCCCGTGAAAGTTGATGTCCATCTGCTGACGTAGCGACGCTGCGTCCGTTTCCACAAAGAGCTTGGGCACCGAGATGCCCGCGATGCACCACACAATGTCGGGCGCGCGGCCGTCGTTCCATGTCGTGGCGGCAGCGACGACTGAGTCGGCGTACGAGGGGACGGAGACGTCGGCGGTGATGTAATGGAATCTTTGCGTCGCGGGGCTCTTGGCGGCGGCCTGAGAAGAATAATATTGTCAGCGGTACACTTTTAAAGAGAGGGAAGAGATGGGATGCATGCCTTGGCAGCCTTGACGGCTTCTTCGAGCTTGGCGGCGTTGCGGGAGACGAGAATTAGGTTGGCGCCCTTGGCAGAGAGCTGCGTCGCGACGGCAAGGCCCATCCCCTCCGACCCGCCAGTGATCAGAACAGTCTATAGGGAGAGCATTAGAAGCTGAGTAGATTGATGGCGAAACCCGAGGGTCATGCTCCTTCCTACCTTGCCGTCCACTGGCATCTTGTTGCCGCCAAAGAGACCCATTGTGCCGGCGACAACTAGTGTGACGACCAGCGTTACTGTAATCCAGAGAATTGGTGACTGCAGTAGAGCCATTCAGGGCAGAGGCTCGTGGCGGAGAAGGTTGCTGGTATACTGGGGGGGGGTTGAAGCTCGTCGTTGATGGACGGGAGCTGTCGAATTTAGTGGTCGCGCCAGAGCTCCACAGGGAGTCACAGAAGCACGGGTGCCTGGCCAACTTAATTTCAACCACAACGAATGCGACTCACTATAATTCCCTTCATGTTGCCAGTTAGACTGCACATTGTAGTCCATACTACAGAGTATTCATTGTATAGTTGGAAAACGCCCTTACCTTGTCGAGAATTCATGCGCTGAAGCTTTGATTTCACACTGCGCAAAGTCCGTGAGGTTTGGTGCCAGCACGCGACGCCATGTCGGGCGATGAGGGAGACAATCTGGTGGTTCCGAAATTTGGGTCGTTCAAATCACAGTCGACACAGGAGAAGTCCAAGCCGCGAGATGCAAGCCAGAAGAGAGACTCGCGTGGCGAACGGAAGAAGCGCTCTCACGATGACAGGCACGAGCGCCATGGTCGAGACGGCAGCAGAGAGTCCAAGCGACGAAGAGAGCGCCCTCGGTCCCGTGAGCGCGAACGTCGCACAGAGAGCAAATCCGCAGAGGTGAAGTCGACCGCGCGCGACTCGGGGCCAGAACTGTTCATACTCGACACAAAGGGCGACCCGCTAATACGAAGATATGGGACACTGGACAGGTCGCAGGTACCTGCCTACTATCGCCATGGCCGCGGACGAGTCTTGGGGACTTCTGGTCGGTTGTTCATCCATCGCGATGGTCCCAACGAATCTTTTAGTCTTCGCATGCCCGGGGAGGGCCTGCCCCGCTACAGAGATCGAGACGGGCTCCGCGCTAAGCGACCACTCGCTCATTCACAGCCTATTTCGCTGAGAAGGAGGCGAGTAGCACCAGTAGGAGAAAATGACGAAGATGAGGGATTCTTGTCGTTGAGGAGCTCTAAGAAGCAGAAAGAAAAAGAGGACTCGTCCGATGACGAAGCAGAGCAGTCGTATCGATCGATAGAGGGCAAGGCCAAACCGAAAGCATACGACAGCGACATGGACTCAGACACGGACAGCTCTGACGAGGGGGATGATACAGAGGCCAGCAATCCGATGAAGTGGAAGTCGATTCAGCTCAACCGCCGTGTCAAAGATAATCCCGAGGACGTGGACGCGTGGTTGGAGCTGGTGGAGCATCAAGACGAATTGCTGCGCGTCAGCACTGCAGAAGGCACGGCACCGGATCACGAATCCCACAGTTATAGCGAGATCAAAGTGTCAATGCTAGAAAAGGCTCTGGCGAATGCGCAGGACGCCTTTGAGCGGGAGCGCATCCTCGTGCCGCTGATGCGCGAGGGCGCCAAGGTCTGGAGCAGCAAGGTCGCAGCCAAGAAATGGGCCGAGCTGGGCAGTCAAGCAGACTCGCTCGCCCTATGGCGGATGCGGCTCGAGTTTGCCATGACGAGCGTCACCGAGTTTGATTATACCAGCGTGAAGACGATGCTCGTCGAACGACTGCGCCATCTTTCAAACCAGAATAACAAGAGCATGGAAGCCTATCTCGAGATGATTGAGGTGTTGCTGCTAGCAACTAGATTTGTGTACGATGCTGGGTACAGGGAGCTCGCGGTCGCGACGTGGCAGGCCGTTTTGGAGCTTACCTTTTTCCGGCCAGACGCCGATGCTGAGCAGGGTGTGGTGCCAGACTCATTCCAGGCGTTTTGGGAGAGCGAAGTGCCGCGCGTCGGTGAAGTCGGCGCGTCTGGGTGGAAACACTACGTGGCCGCGAACGGAGAGGACGAGCCGCCGGAGCCGCGGCCGGCCCCGTCCTCGTCGGCGGCGCAGTCGAGGGACGATGCGTTCAAGGTCTGGGCGCGGCTCGAGGCGGAGAGTGCAAATGCGGCCAAGCTGCCCGCGAGGACAATGGATGAGGGCACAGAGGATGATCCGTTTCGGGTTGTGACGTACACTGACATTGAGCCATTCCTCTTCATGGTCCCGCAGTCTTGTCTCTCAAGCGTAAGCGGCTCTCTTCTAGATGCATTTCTCATATTCTGCGGCTTGCCGCCTGCTTCATCGAGTGAATGGGCAAGAAGGTTGTATAAGGACCATTTTCTCGCTCCTATAGGGAGCAACATACCGAGCGTGAGCATCGACGACGCAACACATGAGTTGCACGAAGACGAGTCCGTTTCACGCCGCCCGCCGCTCTTTGATCGGTCGCATAGTGCCTTTGCTATATCGTCAAGGCTACTGTTTTCTGGAAAGGAGTGGTTTTCGTATTTTCAGTCACAATTACTAAACGCTGCGGTTGACGGTGGCTGGCTAGAGACTTTACTCGGCCAACTCATTTTCTCTGCCGGGTGCAAAGACCTGTCAGAGTACTACTTGGCTATATCCTTTGCGCGGGACCCGTCATCTGTCAAAAAGACTGCCAAGAAATTACTAAAGCAAAGTCCCGACAGTGCGTCTCTTTATAACGCCTATGCTCTGGCAGAGCACGCGAGGGGGGCAACCGACGTGGCGGCAAAGGTCCTCGAATCATCACTCGCATCTTCGATGGTAAGTATTGGTACTTTATTCAAGTGATTCGACTTGTTCTAACATGAATGTAGCTTTCCCAACACAGCAGTCGCCTTCGTTTACATCATACTGCAGCCTGGATAGCATTCGAAAATGGAGATATCGCGGCCTCTAAAAGGGCCCTCTGCGCCGCCAGCAGTGCAGAGGTCTCTTTTGCCGACGTACTCAAAGCTAGAACCACGTTTTCAGACGGCATGTCGGAGGCACTGTTTACGGGTGACGTTGAGTCGGCAGAGACAGCCGCCGAGTGTCTTGTTCTACACAGCTACCTGACCAATGGTGAAGCCACGGAGCCCATGTCGCTCTCGCAGGGCAACATAGCAGCGGCTATGCAGACGCTGGACTATGCAAGACAAGAAATCGCGGCACGCGGACACGGCACCAGCCCCTCCGGCGAGCGTCTCGTCCAGTTTGGTGCTCATCTGCTATACATGCATGCTACAAGAGGGTACGTTGAGAACCATGTTGTCAAAACCAGACCATGTTGTCGAAACCAGAATCTGCAGCTAACAGCTCCCGTTTAATTCTTTTTAGGCCGCACCGCAGAGTCTACATTCGAGATCAGGTCCGCAAGCACCTGCAGAGCTTTCCCTCCAACACCATTCTGCTCTCGATGCTTGAGTGGTCCGACGCCGGCCTCCGCATCGTCGACGAGACGCGCCAGCTGCTGCGCGATCAGGCGCCGCGGGCAGACAGCGTAGGCGCGCGCTTCTTTGCCGTGCAGCACGAGCTCGCGCGGGGCAACGCGCACACGGCGCAGGCGGCGTTTGAGCAGGCCGTCCGCAGCGACACCTGCCGGGCGAGCGCGACGCTCTGGGCGTGGTACGTCCGGTTCGCGCACGCGCATAGGCGGCAGCTGCGGCGCGGAGGCAAGGGTGCGGTGGATGTGCTGTACCGCGCGCTGCGCCACTGTCCCTGGGCGAAGTCGGTGTTTATGGAGGCGTTTACGACGCTCACGGGGGATCTGGCGTCGGACGAGCTGCGTTCTGTGTATGGCATGATGACGGCAAAAGGACTGCGAGTGCACGTTGAGCTCGACGAGGTGATGGCAAGTCGGGGCAGGAGCTGACGAGGGCAGAATATAGTCGTGCGTGTTGAGGGGTTGATGCAAATTTTGTATAGATGTATATATGGAGATGGAAAAGCCAACTTGAACAAGGATGGCCAATTATGCCGGCTGAAGACAGAAGGCATGAATTTACTATTACGTTTGCATGGGGAAGTGCGTTGTAGGAGGCAACCTAAGAGCTGAATGTCATTGAATCGTAAAAGATGATATTTTACGCCATCTGCGAACAAAGTTGCGTCAATTGGTCTAGTAGAAAGGCGTGCGCAAGTAAGATGCAACTCCAAGATCTGATTCGGAGAGAAGGGCGCAGTACCTTGCAGAGATCCGAAAGACGGATTACATACAAGAATTGGGGAAAGAGGGGAAAGGAATATTTTCACCCTAGAGATGTGAAAAGGAAAGACTGCTTTTTGCTATCACCTTCAAGAGTAATGCAGAAAGCCGATGATGGCACCCACTGAACAGAGTTTGGTGCGCATAATGGCAGGCAGGCTGAGAACAGCAACAAACCGGCTTTACAGAATGGAGCGCAATCCCTAGCTCCGGGCGAGAACTACTGAATCCACAAAGCCGTCCAACGTTACTCCGTACTTATCCCTCTAACCTTATTGACGGACGTTGTACCTAATAACCGCCGTGGTGGGTTGTAGAGAGAAGTTGTGGTCAAACGCTGGGGGCAGCATCGGAATTACAACGACCCAGCTCGCACGCTTACTCCGATTCAGCCATGCCGATCCCCCCACCCATGCCTGACCTCGCCAAAGTTTGAAGTAGAGTAGATTTTTGAAGCTGAGTGGCGTTTGGAGTGTGAGGACTAGCTTGGTACCAGCTTTCACTGTGCATCATCTACATTGGCTGGTGTACCGCGTTGGAGCTATCAGTGTGGGTAGCTGATGAGAGTTTGGCCAGACGCTTCGATGAAACGAATACGTCAATGGGCGGTGGTATGCAGTCATTGGCAAGGCTCGAGATCTCGGTAACAAGAACTATTTAAACAGCTTGTTTTGTCCTGTTTTCATTTGATTGCTGTATTCTCCTCTGCTTCACTTCCACTTACACAGGACACCCGAAACGCCTCCCCCAACAGCCGCATACTACTTTCCATCGCAAACGCTACTTGCGCCGCATCATCATTGCAAAACACGTACAAAGCTCACCATGTCTCTCCAAGGCAAAGTCGCCCTCATCACCGGCGGCGCCAAGAACCTGGGCGCCGAGATCGCGCGGGAGCTCGCCGGGCTCGGGGCCAACCTGGCTCTGCACTACAACTCGGCCAAGTCCAAGGCCGACGCCGACGCGCTGGGCCAGCAGCTGGCCTCGCAGTATCCGGGCGCAAAGGTCAAGTTTTACCAGGGCGACCTGACGACCGAGGCGGCCGTGGAGAAGCTGTTCCAGGCGGCCAAGGCGGATCTGGGCCGGATCGACATTGTGGTGAATACGGTGGGCAAGGTGCTGAAGAAGGCGATTGGGGAGATTTCCGAGGCGGAATACGATTCCATGTTTGCGTGAGTCTGCTTTTCCTCTTCCTCTTCCTCTTTTCTTTCTTACCCCCTTGTTCCCAAATCTCTTGTAGCTTTGTCAGCTTTTCATTGCGGCAAGACAAGAAAAAGACTGACATTCTGGCAGCATCAACTCCAAGGCCGCCTTCTTCATCCTCAAGGCCGGCAGCAAGCACGTCGCCGACGGGGGCAAGATTGTCACCATTGTGACGGCGCTGCTTGCCGCCTTTACCGGCTTGTACACGTCGTACGCCGGGTCCAAGGCGCCCGTCGAGCACTTTACGCGTGGCGCCGCCAAGGAGCTGCAGTCGCGGCTGGTGAGCGTCAACGCCGTCGCGCCCGGTCCCATGGACACCCGTACGTTTTTTTTTTTTCTTTTTTTTTCTTTTGCAACGTTTTCCGCCCACGTCATGCAGCAAGGCGTCAAACTGACTTACGTTGTTCTAGCATTCTTTTACCCTCAAGAGTCGGACGAGGCCGTCGCATTTCACAAGAGCCAGGCGTTGGGCGGACGGCTGACCGAGGTGCAGGACATTGCGCCGCTGGTACGCTTCCTGGTGACCGAGGGCGGCTGGATCACCGGCCAGACGCTGTTTGCCAACGGGGGCTACACGACTCGGTAGACGGGGGAGGATGCATTTGTGCCCAACTTCAATAGAAATATGAACGAGAATGCCGGATTAGTGGAAACTATTGATTTGTTGAATGAGTGAGAATCGTCCAGTGTCACTGCAGCTGACTTGCTTGCTGCTCGCAACTGTAGCGTACGTAGCGCACGAGCCGCAGCATAGACCGGAAATGTGGACAATATCTGCCCGATGAGATCGATTGTTGATGCCTAAAGGGTCCGATGAAGTTTCCATAGAGATGGATCGCTGCAGGAGCGATGGATTTGCAGATACAAAAAGAGGTCAAGACGAGGGCCGCTGGTGTGGTTTGTGCAGTGGGTTGCGTGGGGGCGACTCTTCTACCTAGGTAACGAGCAAAGAAGCCATTATATATATCAATTTTACTTTGTTATTATATATAAATATATATTTTAATGATTCCAAGTCCTTAAATCTACCATTTATAGTAGTTATATATAATTTTATATTAATTATAATAGTTATTATTATATAGTAGTTAGTATATACCTAATAATATATTCTTTACTCTACCTAAATCCATAGTTACCTCAGATTTCTTCTAGTTTAATTCCTTTATAAATTGTTGATATTTAGTCCCTGGCTTCCTAGCGAAAAAAGAACAAAAAAAAAGGTGCCTCTAGCTAGATTTAAACTAATAATTATATACTAACCTATGTAGAACTCTCTGGTATAAGACCACTATACTATAGAGGCTTGATTGAACAAATGGTAGAGGATAGGAAGATTTATTAAGGGGTACATTCGCCTACGTTACATATTTTAAAATATATATTATAAATCTGGGGGTTCGTAGAAGGTTCCGATTGCAACATGGGGGAGGTGAAAACGGACTCCACGCTGAAAACCTACTCTATACGCTAATTATTATAGATGCCAAGAAAGAGCGACGATTAGATGTCAGAATAGAGTACATAAGGCATTCGTCCAGCCACACGACTACGAGGCGTCAATTCCCCGCATTTGGCAACCCGTATTTTTTTTGCACTTCAGCCCCAGCAGATCCAGGTCGGAAGGCCTTCCATCCTGAACTTTAACAAACGGTTTTGATAAACTGTCTGGCGCTGAATACTTGGCCAGCACTCAACTCTCAGCATTTCGTCTGCGCAAGTCTCCCAAGAACACGGCGGACCATCTCTTCATCACACATCTCAGACGGCCAACTTTCAATTATAGAGAAACTAATCAAGTTGCTTTTAGAGATACCACTTGCGTAACGGCTGCCAAGCCAGGAAGAGTCCCCGCTGTAAATTTCATAGTGAACCTTGTCCCAACCTTCGGATGCACGGATCTGAGCAGCCCGCTCATACTCCAGACCATGTGATTACTCTGGATGCGTCCATTTGTTAAAGTCACTTCCCGCATCTAGTACCGCAGCGGATTTTCAGCCATTCAGCCGCTGGAAGATACCGTTAATTTAGCTTTTGGACCCCTCTTTTCATGCATTTGCAGCGCTCACACAAGCCAGTCGTCACATGTAAGGGAGTCGTCATATGTGTTTCATTACACGCTATTCACAGTGGGCTGAGAATCAAGATCACGCGTCCAAGAAATAATGCCTACTGATGTTATGCTCGATCGTATATATTAATAGACAATGGCCCGTCTCTGAGGCAAATCAATCACTGATTCTTTAATTGGCAATCTAAAGCTAGGCATCGAAAACTTGTTCATACATGATGACTTTCAACCCAGAAATTCAAGGCAACCAGTTCATGCCAGGAACAGCCGCCTATACACAGGCAAACGACTTGTACGCTACGTCCACTTATGGAGAGGAGCACGACATGAACCCTGGAGCAATTTTGCAGCCCACGAGTATCGAAGATATCCAGAATGTTGTCAAATATGCCAATTCTACTGGCAAGCCGATTGCCATTAGAAGTGGAGGCCACCAGTACAGTGGTGCATCCTCAACTGGTCCTAATGGCATCCAGTTGGACTTGAAACCTACCTTCCGACAACGCAAGCTTGATCTGCAACTGATCCGTGATACTATCAACGACAAGGTCTATATCAAATCAAGTGTCAGCTGGACCTTGTCTGAATTCTACGACTTTCTTGTGGACAACGAGGTATTCCTACCAACAGGACAGTGTGCCACGGTTTGCCTTGGAGGGCACGTCCAGACAGGCGGTTATGGAATGCTTGCTCGATCCTTTGGCCTGTTGGGCGATTATATCGTCGAACTTGAGATTGTAGATTACAGCGGCAATGTAGTCAAAATTACCAAAGAAACCCATCCCGACTTGTTCTATGGATTTCTTGGTGGCAGCCCTGGCAACATGGGAGTTTTGACGCATTTCAAGGTCGAAGTCCAAGAAGATCGGAAGTATCAAGGTTCCAAGGGACTATGGATGGCTTTTCCCTACAAACCGGACACATTGAAGTATCTCCTTGACATTCTCGTGGAGAAGGGAGAGGATCCAAATTTAGAGCGCAGCTACGACTTCAACGTCAACGTCCTCAGCAGGCAGACAAACCTTTTGGACCTGTTCCCCGGCCCAGAAAGCGAACTGAAGGAAAACTTGCCAAACGAAATTCATGACGGCAAAGATCACATAGCCGATCTATTCAAGTTCAAGTATGCACTCATCGTTGTGTACGCGCAATGGGTTAATTTCGGGACGGATACCTATTCACCTGACCTGTTCGACCGAATCAGGAGTATTCCCCACTTCTTGAAGTTTGGCAAGGAGACCCCTGAAGGATATCCAATGTCGAAAATCACATCATGGTGGCTCTTCAGAAGTCCACGCGAGTTCCCCCACCCATACGTTAAGCGCACCCAGACGACCAAATCAACCACGCTTTCCATAGACGGTTGGTCCGATTGGTTCTCTGGGCGCATCGATGAGGTTCTTTCTGAGGAGGATAATGGCCTATGGGTATCCTCCCAGTTGCAGGCCATGGGCGGAACAAATTCAATGTTTTGGAAGAATGCCAATAATGGCACGGCTTATAGCTGGAGGGATGCCACCCTTGCCGGCACTTGGGACATCTTCTACCAAGACACTCAGAACAAAGCCGATGAATGGCAGGCTGAAAACGATAAGGGGTCACTTATTCACTTTAGCAAGGACGACCGCCGCCTCCTCTGGGGATCTTATGGTGATTGGGACATGAAGAATGTTTGGCAGTATTACTACGATCCCAAAACATATCAGAAGCTGCAGCAGATCAGGAAGCAAGCTGACCCAAAGGGCATATTCACTGCCAATCCATTTTGTGTAGAAGCGGCCAAGTAAATAGCCCTCTGTCCTTGTTGGTCTTTCTGTTTTTACAATTGTAGTAATATACAGAGTCTGTGTATGTAGTTTACAAGTTGCAGGGTTGGTATTAAATAAGTAGTTTACGTGTTGAACAACCAAGCGACCTATACCGTGTTGGCGGGGTCAGTGCACCAGTCCGCTCAATGCACCACTTTACTTCCAATAAAAATAACAAAATACCGGCTATAAGCGCAGAACTAGAGCGCGTGTTCTCTAACGGCAGTGAACTCATCACTAATAAGCGCAACGGGCTTAGCGATAACACAGTCAATGCAGAGATAATACAGAAGAGTTAGATAACCTTAAAGGCCTTGCGGGGAATAGCTGCCCTAAGGGGTCTATATGAATTACTTAATTAGGCATAGCTCATCAAGTCCGGGTTCAATATAAATTTGTTTAATTTAGTAATATTAGTATATAAATAAAGACAATTTAGACTACCTAAGATACTACTTCCTAGTTATTAAACATTACATTAATTAAAGAAGAGATAAAGCAAGGTGCCTCTACTCTCCGAAAAGAAAGTTAAAGTCAAGGCAGAACTAACTTCCCCGGATATACACGCCCGAACCAGCCCCACAACTAGCAACTGACGCAGATCGTAACACAGATCGCATACTAGACTCAACAGTTTGTTGCCTTTCTAGACTGGCCATCCAGCCCTAGTTGTTAGGAGCGTAGTCAACGATCAGGGGATGCTTGTAGAAGTATCGAGTGTCCTTGATGTCAGACTCTTGTAGCTCGGGTGGAAAGACGTAGCTCATGACGGACTCGATATTCGAAGAGCCCATCACGATGGCACCCCCTTCAAAGGTGCCCGGGTCCATAGCAAATTCATGTCTCAAGCCCAAGACATGGCCCAGCTCGTGCAGGAAAACATTCTTCATGATCTGGTAGTTGCTATACTTGCCTCTCTTGGAGGTCTTTTCGGTCTTGTCGAAGCCGTGCTCGTACACGTACAAAGTTTCTAGGTCGATCTTGCCCGGGAAGAAGGCGCTGGCGAGAACGGTGCTCAACTTGCCGCCATAGGCAAGGACAAATGCCGCATCTTCGACATTGGGCACCCACTTGAACGTGACTCCGACTTTTGCCGAGTTCCATACCTCGGCGGCCTCGATGAGGCAGTTCGCCGCGTAAATAGCATCACCAGGCGCCGGATAGCCATCGGCGTAGGCGGCGAAGTTGATGACGGAGCCAGCTTTCCAGCGAGGAATTTCTTCAAACAGGCCAACCATAATGGCAGCTGGAGAAGAACGTGGAGCATTGCGTTGGGTCACGCATGTATAGACCGGCTCTCCATTGGACGGAGCATCTGAAGCCTTCTGCTCAAGATTCTTTTTGAGGTCTTCCTTGCTCAAGGTGGCTGGGGCTTTACCCCCAGCATGATTGATGACCTGAAGCTTCTGCTTCGTGTTGGATGAGACCGTCAGTACGTTTTGAGACGCCATGGTTGGAGGAGTAGACAAATGAGTCAAAGTTCTGAGAGTCTTGGTGGTTGGGGACGTCAATGATCCTGGACTTGTTCTTGGTCTTGCAATAGTACCACACCAATCGGGAAGGTTGTTGGTATCCACGGTGTCAAAAAGAGACAGATAGTTGAGAGATTGATTTGAGTAACCTTGATTCAAGTTCTGCTCATTTGGGCGGAGAGTGAGATATAAATACTCAAAGACCTATTAGAGCAATGTTCAGCTATGAAGCTCAGTAAGACGTAATAGTGTATTAAGTGGCGTATATAATAATCTCCTATCGTGAGTTTACTCTGCAAACAGCCAAGCCATAAAGCCAGTTTAAACGACCCCCGGTCACCTTCTCGCGCTTTCTCTCACTCTAGCGAAGGTGACATATATATCTCCTTCTGTACATCTTAAAGGCCGTACTGATTTTAAGGAGTTACTTCTTTAAAGACCCGTCTAGGCCTGAAGCCACTGGATTACAGTTAGGTGGCGATTCTAAGACACTGTCGTCAAAAGAAGAATCACGGCAAGATCCGCCTATGCACTCACGCTTTAGTTCAGTTAGGTGGCGATTCTAAGACACTGTCGTCAAAAGAAAGAAGAATCACGGCAAGATCCGCCTATGCACTCATGCTTTATTTCAATGTGGTTGATATGGTTGCTAGGTGTGAAAGCTAAAGCCTCTATAATATCACTAGCATCTGGCGCTATATCAGTAGAGCTTCGCAGGGCTGAATCGCACTACTGTTATAATTTCGTCTCACGGAAGCCATGTGATGTGCGTGTAATGAGATTAAAGTTTGTATAAGGTTTATCGGCCGCTGATATAAACGTACAAGGCCTAAGCCACATCAATGAACGTTGGGGTCCACATTTTTACTGCTTCAGCTGAGGCTTCTTACAGAAAGCATCTCTTCGTGTTAGCTAGGGAGTGCGCACGGAAACTGGCCGAAAGCAAGAGGCTGGAACGGGAGTAGGCGTTGTGCCCAGCTCAACCCGAAGGCACGCGCCTATTTACACACGCTCTCGTAGAAAGGCAAACGCTGTCGTATGAAAGCACACAACCTACTTTTATGCGCTCTTATATGTACGCTGTCGTATAAAGGCACACCCCCCATTTCCATATGCTCTCGTATGAAGGCGACGAATCTCCCCAGCAGGATTAAGCTGACGGGAGGTAGTTTCGACGGGAAAAGCTTTTGTTCAAGTGTATTGTACCGAATTTACAAGTGAACATGCGTGCGTGCCTGGCACTACAGGCTATTATTGCAAACTTGGCATACAGAGCGTTAGGTGCACTGAAGAGGAAGGAGGGAGTCATCGGTTAGTAGGTGCAGTAATCTTCACCAGCTAGCCGACCAGCTGATCCCCACCCCCCTCTGGAGTCTCTAGGCTAGTCGACCTGGAGGCTTGTCACCGGCTCCCCCGCACTATACTGGTCCTCTCGGCTGGTTGAACCGAAGGCTGCTCCTGCCTCAACTCTCCTGCAATAGATTAGTCCAACTCAAGGCGGATTCCCACCCTCCATGACGAACCCTGAAATTTGTAACGCACGATTTGAATCTTGTAACGTGATTCTGGCCTATTAAGGTAATTTATGGGCCTTAACGGACCAATCAGAGTCACTAACAAAAAATCGCCCTCTAGCGTGCATTCAGCGTACCTCCAGCGCGTGCTTTCGATATGGCCCCTGAGAGTGCCTTGAAGCGCCTCTTTCAAGCGTCTTATGTGCCTCTATGCGGCGCCTTGATATGCGTGTGCTAGGAGGGAAAAATAGTGCAGGATGGTAGAGCATGTGAAGTGGTTAAGGGGCACATTAGCTGTTACGTGTTGTAGATTATAAAACGGATGTTATAAATTTCGGGGTTCTTCCATAACTATAATAGGCCAACCGATTCCCTACTATGACAAGCCGGTCTATTCTCTATTCCCTCCCTCTAGAACTATGATTAGCTAGCTTAGACTATACCTCTTATTATCATGGGCTAGCCTTAGTGTTACGTCGATAAAGACGATAGTACGCTGGTACTGGTAGTAGTGATGGTGATATAAAAGCTTTATTCTTGCTAGCTAGTACTGGCCTGATTCTGGCTACTTATAGCTGTGTACGGGCCACGTCCAGCACATACACCTGCTAAGTCAGAACCAGCTAGCTAGGTCTAACAAATTATCTTCAGGCATAGTAATGTAATTTCGGCGGCGGGGTATAGCGGCCTAATTGTGTTTGCGGTGCCAAAGAGCAACTTTGCAAAGATGGGTCCTAATGATGCACCGTAATGCGGCCTTGTAATTATATTAGCGGACCTTGCATCGTAATCGCTAACCTGCTGTGCCTGCTCCAAGTGGCATGTGTCGGCAAAATCTGTTAGCGGCTCGTTTGCGTCAAGGTGGACTCTACGGAGTACCACATGGAGCGATTACAGCGGGCCGGCCCCTGTAGTTTTAGCGGGCACCTGGCGCCGCATCGTGTCAACTTAACAGAAATCAGTACTACGGACTAGGCAGATCTGTTAGTAGCCAAGCAGTCTAACGTTGCCTCTTCCCCGCCCTCGCTTTGCTTCCCAGCCATTCGAATTTACGGTCAAGCCTGCTGCAGGCTCAGCTGCAGGACATGCAAGGCAACACCGCTGCAGCTCACCTCCAGAGACAAAATGTCCTATTTGCCTTGCTAGACGCCTGCGGCCATGGATTTGGTTCCCGACTCGTAAAGACTCCTCTTGCCTGCATCTTGCATCAACCTCTTCCTTCCTTCTCCATCGACCGACCAGCACCACACAGGGTTTTTTTTTCTCTTTTCTAATTCCTAGTCTCGGCGCGCCATCCTCGTTGAAATCGGCAAAGCAGCGCCTTCTTTCGCTCGACTCTGTGCGACATTCAACTAGATATATGCACCTTGACAAGTTACACAATCTCAGCCACCACGTCAGACATTTTCCCGTCTTGCCGATTCATTGACATAGAAAGCTCTGTGCGCCTTTGGGTGTCGCAACCCGCAACCCGCAACATTGGACAGCCAATTGTCTGTCATTGTGACTGGAGCCTCGCCCAGCTTTCCTGTACTCAAAAGCGACCCCTTTGCCGTCGCCGCGCCAGCTGCAAAACATCAATTTCCTAATCACCCAGCCACGCACACCCCAAATACATACCCAGCGCAGCTACCATGCCTTTCTTTCCAGAAGGTTTCACCGAGGGCCTGTCCATCCCTTCGAGCAGCCATCACCAACGTCGCTCTTCCTCCCGCCACCGCACCAGCAAGCGTCGCCGCTCCCGCTCCAGCTCCCGCGGCCGGTACCGCGAACGCGATCGCGGCCTCGGTGGCTCCGTGATCAGCGACTTTTTCGGCAAAGATAGCACCTACAGCAAGCACAATGCCTCGCGCGGCTCGTTCTTCGGACTGCCTCTTGGTAATTCCTCGCGCGGCAGCTTTTCCCTCTTTGGCGGTACGTCTAAGCCCTTTTTACTCTCCTCCTAATCGAGAGGAATTTGAATTTTCGCATGAAGCGACTCCCAGATCCCTCTCTCTAACACACAAGCACCCCGCACAGGCAACTCGCGCTCCTCATACTACAAACGCTCTCCGCGCAAGGGCTTCATGCAGCGCACCTACAAGCAGCTCAAGCGCCTGCTCCGCGACCTCATCCACTGGTTCAAGCGCCATCCCTGGAAGGTCTTCTTCATGGTCATTATGCCCCTCGTCACCGGTGGCGCCCTGACCGCCCTCCTCGCACGCTTCGGCCTCCGCATGCCCCCGTCTCTCGAGAGTGCCCTTGGCATGGCCTCGCGCGCCGCGTCGGGCGATGGCTTTGGCTTTGTCAGCGACGCCGTGCGCATGGCTGGCGGCGCCAGCGCCGGTAGCACTCGCGGTGGTGCTTTCGCCGGTAGCAGTAGCCACGACGGCTATTCACGCCGCGGCGGCGGTGGTTTTGACGCTTTCGAGGACTTTGCTCGCTCTAGAACCCATGGTGGCAGCGGCGATGACTGGACCAGTGGCTTGGTCAACGGCGTTGCCAAAATGTTCATCTAAGAAGCTACTCAAAGGGGTCAAAATGCCCATATAAAGCGAGTTACTTGTTCTGTCTTTGATATTGTGTTCGCATCGGACTGCGTTGATGCGAATCTGGAAACAATTGAATATGCATATATACAGGCATATATTTCGTTACGACAAGGCCATCCGTCATATGTGCCCCTTGATTCGAGGTCACGCCTACACATACACACATACATACTCTCTCTCTCTCTCTATATATATATTTATATACTCAATATATGCAGATTGCACACTTCGGCACATAATGAGAAGCTCTCCCGTTTCAAGAGTTTACTCTACCCATTCATGCCAGATAGCCCAACTTGATGACATGATCAAATACATCACAATACAAGTTATTCACTGCATCCATGTTACATCTGCATAATGTAGTAGTATATTCTGCAACACTTGACATGTTGTATGCTATTTGCAACCTTGTAACGTTCCTCCTTTTCTTAGTCTTTTTTTCCTCCATGTATATTCTACCTCTTGCAAACAAGAGCATAATAAACAGGCAAAAGAATCCCAGCAGAATGTCTTCGAAATGTCTGCTAAATAAAATAGAAAATAACCACCGTGACACAAATTCGACCCTTGCGCTGAAAGCAGAAAAAAAAATCCGAGAACAAAACGAAAAGGAAAAAAAAAGGGAAACAAGAAGAGTAGGAACCAACAAAGCCGCCCCGTCCCCGAAGCCTCATGCTATCGACTGCTAGAATAAATGAAGATTGGAAAGGAGAATTGTTATATACATCATCATGAGGAGGGGCTTTGTCCTTCTTCTTTCTCTCTTCGTCCATAATGTCACCGACGCTGTTTACGACTTGCATTGCGTGCAGTCCTCTCTGGTGCGTGGCGCGGCGTTGGTGTTCGCGTCAAAGTACATTTCCTTCTCTTTTTTGGGACAAGTCCATCTGCCTTGATAGACTGTGCTGCCAACAACCTAGCAATGTATAAAAACAAAGAGTTGTAGGATTGTGAGACGCAAAAACAGTTCGTCGAAACTGTATCCTCCTTTTTGGACGCTAATTCCAGCATGTTGGATGATTCTCACGTGGATGGCCCAGGTTTGTTTGGTTTCCAGAATTGCCATTTTCGCCCGGGCTTCTTCTTCTTGCTGCCACGCGCTCTGCTCTCGGCCTCTTCAAATGTCAGCTCGGTAGAGAGCTTGCTGCGCTCACCGTGCGAGCTGCTGATGAGTCGACTGAGGCTGATGAGACTGGATCGTCGACGTCCAAACGCCGCCGAC
Organism: Beauveria bassiana ARSEF 2860; assembly: GCF_000280675.1. NCBI lineage: Eukaryota > Fungi > Ascomycota > Sordariomycetes > Hypocreales > Cordycipitaceae > Beauveria > Beauveria bassiana. The sequence continues at coordinate 619,826 of NW_007930851.1, forward strand.
GACATGGAAGACGGTCGCTGGTCCCGCAAAGTGCTCGGCTGCGGACGAGCTTGCGGATTGAAGCCGCTCTCTCTAGTCATCGTCGATGTGCTAGAAGTGAGAGAGGGAATGTCATAGTCCATCGAGCGGCGTACTTCTGGACCCGGTTCGCCCATGAGCAGCGAATGTAAGGAGTTGTCCTCAGCCACCGAAGAAGGAGCTGTCGAGACACGCTGAGCATCAGACATGGGTGACCTTGGTGAAGGGTGCGACGATGCTGTGCTAATAGAGTAAGGGCTTAGTGGCATGGAGGTGCCTTGAGGGAGTGACAGGGCAACTGCATCAACAGGCAGGGGCTCACTGTTTTGCATGTGCAGGATCCTCCTCGGTGAAGGGCCGGTCGAGTCCCACGAGTCTCTGTGGCTTGGTGACACAAAGGGGCTTTGCAGTATAGGATCTGAAGTGGGCTCTTCGACAATGACACTTTCGTGCAGGGATGTCCTCGAGCATTCAGCGCGCACAGAGCGAGCGCCGATGTGATCCTTATCGCTCAGTCCCGAGCTCTTTCGTCGCACAGCAAGACCCCGGAGGCTGGTGGTTTCAGATCCACTGTCACTGAAAATTATAGTCTCGGCCCTGGATTCACATTTGATATCCGTTTCCGGGGCGCACGTCGTATTGCCTCCATCGCTGCCCTCATCTTCCTCTTCCTCCTCCTCAAATACATCGGCCATTGTTGAGTTGCTACCGAACCGATTGATGACGGCTCGACCTGCATCAAAGGGTGGTAGATCAGGTGCCGATTCAGCTCGTCTATGGTAGTGCATACCGGGACCGCCAAAGCCCTTCATACCCTGAGCACTGTGCAGACGACGTCTATTAGCACCGCCAGCAGCGCGCTGTGCCGCCTCCCACTCTGGATTGTGCGGGAGTGGTGTATTGAATGGGCCAAGTGCGGCATCGAGATCGATCATGGGTGACATGATCTCATCTGGTCGCTGCGGCTGCTGTGTCACCACGGCCGGCGGCTCCGGAGGCTGAATATGTACAGATGGGGCTGGGGTAGATTCCTGCCCAGCATACACGTCCTCGTATTCGTCATCTTCATCCATGGGTGTGACGGATGGTGGCGGAGTTGGTGGTCGCACAGTACTGTGCTTGGATCTGCGCTTCTCACCTTTGCTCTTGATGGGCAGGATTGCGCCAGCCCAACCCTTGACAGTTTCAGTCCGAGACTTTCTGTTCTTCTTCCGCTTCAGTGTTGACGGTTCTGCAGCTTCAGAGTCCGAGCCTCGGTCCGAGGATGAGATAGTGTGAGCGCGCGAGGCAGAATCAGAAGAGCTTGAGCTAATGGGACGACACTTTGTGGACGTGGTCGAAGGACTCAACGTGTCGAGCCCAAAGAAAGACCAACGTTTTGACGTTTTGATTGGGCTGGGCAGCGGTGGGCTGACAGTAGTAGGCTCGCTAACGCTTATGAGAGTCGGAATCGAGTTTCGGCGTCTGGGCGACGAGCTTGTTTGCTCAAGTTGAGGGGAGGCAAAAGATTCCAGGATAGCGCCTGCTGTCGAAGGTCTCGATTCTTGCGTCTCTTTGGACGGGCTGCGTGAGAGAGGGGAGGGATTATGGTCATCACCAAAGGAAGCAGGGGAAACAACGGAAGAGATGCTTTCAGACATGCAGTGTCCTGGTCGCGCGGTCACAGTGCTGGATGTATCACTAGACACCAGAGATAATGGCCGAGGAATAAATTCAAGAGTGTCTGAGAAGCCGACACGAGCTCTGGCGACAGTCCTCACAGGTTTGAGGCTAGGTGGCGTAAAAGAGTCCTGTTCTCGGGTTGAACTTGCGGGAGTGGGAGGTTCCTGAACAGGTTCGGGGAGCTGAGTCAAAATCGGAGGGTCGTCTGGCAGCGGGATAGTAGCGTTAATACCCTGGTCAAAATTGGTCGGGCTGTTGGGAGCACTGCTGCCCTTGGGAGTCCAATCCATAGCGGGCGGTTGCAAGATGGGCAAGTCATTTGTAGAAATAGCGCCTGACATGCCTCTTCTATGGCCTCGTCGGGGCGGCGGTGGCTGTAGCAATTGAGGAAAGCCGCCTTCTTTCGTGGGGCTTGTGCTCATAACAGCGATGGAACTACCATCGCGTATGCTTCCGCCGACGAACTCGCTGCCGCCTCGACGGTGGCCATGGCGAACGGGTCTGGAGGGAGAAAGCGCAGTATTGGGAGAAAGCGGCGAGGTGGGCGGGCTAAGAAACGCGGGCGAATCTAGGCTATGAGGCATTGCAGCACCAGGATTGAAGCTAAAGTCGGGAAGCGCAGCAGGCCGGTGAGGATGGTTGTCGCGAGCGGGAAAGCGGAACTCTTGGATATTGAGAGCGGTGGGTGAGAGTTGCTCGGCTGGTTTGACATCGGACGCAGACTCTGTGGGAGCAGGTTGAGCAGGAAACACGAAATCGGGGATCGCGACGGGTGCATCTCGGCGCGATGAGGCAGCCGAAGGTCGCCCTTGTCTAGCATTGTAGGTCAAGGGTTGGAGCGTCGGAGACGAGTCATTGCGGCCCAAGGCAGAACCGAACGTAGCGGCCATCATTCCTTCAGCCGCGCAGCGGCAAAACGTAGGATGAATACTATAAGTGTGTGGTGATCATGGGATGACGCGACAGGCGAGATGCGTGAGGTAACAGGGTCGTGATTGGAAGTCGTGAGAGGTCGGCAAAGGTAGTCGTGAGGGCGAATAAAGTCTGCTTCATAAATAATGTATCTAGAGGGTGAAAGGGGAGTGGTCAGCATCAGCAAGGGCAAATTGACGCCGGGCAGGGGGGCAACGATGGATGGTATGTCGTCGAACGGCGTGGGGGAAGCATTCTACGCACCTGGAAGAAAAGCAAACGGGGCAAAATGCTGGTGCAGAAGAATCAAGGCAGAAAAAAAGAGTGAGATGAAATGGAAAATGAGCGGACGGTCAAGACCAGCGACAACTCGAAATGAAAATCGAGGAGTAGCTGGAATCGCACCAGGGGGGGCGAGTTCAAGAGGCGCGCGAAGGCGTCGAGATTGGGGGGGGAGAGATGAAGATGCGGCGGACTGGGAGAAGAAGGAGGAAACGGGGCCCAGGTATTAGAAGAGTGAGTGAGTGCAGGCTGGGGTGGAGAGAGAGACCAGAAGGCCCAGCAAGCAACCCGGCGGCCAGCAAAAAAAAAGAGAGAGAGAAAAAGGCAGCCATTGGCGCTAGGCCAGGTTTGTTTGTTGGCCGGTGGAGACGGGCGTGGGGAGAGGATCATGGATGGATGGGAGGGTCCAATGATTCCGGCAAAGGCAGTGACGGATGCAGTGACAGGTAATAACTACCTACGCAAAAGTACAGGGGGTAAGATGGAGTGAAAACAAAAAGGGCAATGAAGGATACGTGAATCACTTGCAGCATCTTTCATGTGTGGGCTACATTGTGGTGCCTGTGGTGCCTGTGGTGCCTGTGGTGCCTGTATGTGCCTTTTTGTGCCTGTGGTGTCTGTGGTATCTGTGGTGCCTGTGGTGCCTCGTGGTGCCTGTGCATTAACTAGGTATGGCTGTGGGTGGTGTTACTTGGCACCTGCCTTGCTGCCCCAGGTGCCGGGTCACAGGTAATACAGCACAAGAGGAACCTGGAGCACAGCCTGGCAGCGAGGCTGTATGTACCTGTGTGCCTACCTACCTACTGGTAACTGCCTGTGCCATTTTTTATTCTTATTTTTATTTTGCATCGCAGTTCCGCGCTCACAGCGGCCAAAAGATGTTTACCTGCACAGTTGCGGCAGGGATTCAGTGCGGCGTCAAGGTACAGCCCAACAACGACCCGTGCTCCAAGTTGGTGCAGCGCGCTATCGACTCGAGCGCAGCGACTAAATATTTACCTAGGCGTTAACTAGTAGGTATTTGCGAAAGTAGATAATAACGATTGCGAGGGTAACAAACATGGTGTTGCCGTTTATTTTACCGTATTCCCTCTGTTGTTGCTGAGCTACCACCTACCCACGCAACAACGTCAATGCCGTGTCCGGCATCAAAACATCGTGACCTGCATCTTGGCTTCCTGCTGTGCAACATTTACCAAGAGCCGAGTGCCACACTTGGCTGATTGCAGTGGCCTAGCCGACGGGATGGCGTTGCGCCAAAACTCGGTGGCCAGGAATGAAGTGCTGCACACTGCTTGCAAAACCGTCCGGAACCAGTAGGTAATACAAGACTGCCCGCGCAATCCCCGGAGATTGACACGCAGCCCTCCCACAGAGGCAAGGCGAATATGCCGAAGTCAAGGGGAGAGGGGAGAGAAAAAGATTCCTGTGGCTTGATGGTTTTCTTGTCTTGTTTGCTGGCGCATGTACGCCCCTTTTTCTCCGACAAGACAAGACTTGCTTGCCTGCTGTAGCTTGTCTGTGAGTCTGTCACGCAAGCCGCCACAGCGCAGCTGATGGCCGTGACCTGCAGGTGCAGCTCAAGCCGACGGACGGACTGGCTCCGCGAGGCGAAAGTCCTACGGCGCGCCGGCGCCGTTGTGCAGCATGAAGCCAAGAAGTCTCAAGATGCCCCTGGCCTCGATCCAGTCTAGAGGAAAGATGAGGTAGGTAGTTGGCTCAATAGGTCGGTTTGTTTTGGTGGCCGGACAGAGATTGGTTTGCTTTCTCCTCACAACTCCTCACAACTCCTCACAACTCCTCACAATTGTCATCAATCCCGATCAGTACTATTAACCGACAACGTGGCAATGGGCACCACCCTCTCCTTCGCTTTCCCACTCGGCTTCCCACTTTGCATCCTGCGACCGGGTCAGCCAAGCCAATGTGCCAACTTTGCAACCAAAATCCAGCGCCATTTTGCCCATCTCAGCTTGCTCCTGGTGCTGTGGGGTGCGCTAGGCCCGCACGGTACGAGCCTTTTCAGGGCAGCCTCCTGCTTGCCCACTGCTGCCCTGCCTCTATTTACCAGTTCTTACTTCCTCCGTCGCGACTTTGCAAATATCGATCAAAACCCTCGAGTCAATATTGGTCATCTTATTTCGCTCATCCCAGCGCGCACGCATATTAACACTCTAACCGCTACTTGTCGTCGCTGAATCTACCAGTAAAAAGTCAGTTGATTCATATCAACACAAGAGTCTTACGACCACCCTCATCTTGCCAACTCGTTTCTTGTTGCTGCGGCGCAAAGTGCATACAGTGTCCCCTCGCCCTGCGTTTGTCATATCCTGGTCAGCTGTGTCCTACGTGCCATATGGCAGTCAAGGAAAAAGCCATCCGCATGTAATGTTTGCAAAGAATTAACCGCTTTCGAAGCCATGACCAAAAAAGTAATTAGAAAACAATGTGAGCAAGAAACAACCTGAATCTCTATTTACGTCAACCCTCTATGAGCAAGTAGAGCACGGCCGTAACTAGTCGACCCATCCTCAGCTTCTCTAGACACACTTCTCACCAGCACAACCAGCAAGAAGTAATCAATCCATAATATAAAGTTCCCTTGTACCTTTGCCCACAACAACATACGAGAAGCATGACTTTTCACTTGGAGCCAAAAGCCTATTAAAATCTTGGTCCAATCGCCATGGCCATTGTTCATCTCGCGACACTAACTAGTAATGAATTTAGCCAGGAAGCTGCACGCGAGTCGGCGGCGGCCATGGCTACATAGGTAGCTACTATTATCAATCCGCATCTCTTCCAGAAGCCCGGTTCTGGTACCTGACCTGGGCCATTGTTTCTGTCTCCATCTACAGCTCGACTACTTTGGCGTCGTCACCACAAGTACACTCGTATACGGAAACCTTGTTACGGCTTCCTCGCCGCACCCATCATGCAATAATGATCCAACCTCGGCCATATTTGGCTTTCCTCCCTTGATTTCAGGTACCAATGAAGCAAACTAGCAGCGGCAGCGGCCCGGAGGACACGGTGCGCCGCAGCATCAACACTTTGAATCAACATGGATGGGGTTTGGCCACAACTTGGGCTAACTAGTTGGTCAATCGCTCGGAGCAACAAAGTATTTCGTAGCCGCCCGTCACTGCAGTTCAATGCACCAAGGTACATCAAGCTTGGTCAATGCAGCGCAGAGTCCGCCGCCTTGTTTCTCTTGGCTGCTATTATTTGAACTTATTAATAGACGCACTTTCGTATTTCGCGCGCACGTACAGAGTACTCGGTACACAGCTCCTTTTGCACTGCCCTGCCACCTGTCTCTCAAACAGAGCCCGTCGCCGCCGCCAATGTCCCCCCTGTCCTATCCGTGACCCCGGATGCGGCCCTTGGCGATCCTGCCTAATAATACCAACGAACAGCCCGTCCCACCGTCAAGTCTGCAACGCTTTCCACCTGAATTGTAGTTGCTCCTCGGGCCCGAGTACTATTTCTGGCTCGGATTCTATGTTAGTTATCTTCTCACAGTACAGGTAGGCTAAGAGTGAGGCTGGAGACTCGACGGAAAGTCTCCGCAACCTAACACATATGTGCAGTGTGCAGCGGCAACGTTTGAGACAAAAAAAGATGTGCGTGCATGCATAGAGAGTCTTGTTCCCGACGCCAGTCGACAAGACACAGATCTCAAGTCAAATACCGTAAAATCTGCAGTGCGGCTGAATCAACGGGCGAACAAGTACCTGTTAGTGCCTCCATAGCCAGACCTATTCAGGACTCGATCAGCGACTCGCCTGTCGAGCCCGGGCTGCAAAGAGGCGCCGCTTTCCACGAGTCGATCAGAGACATGGCTGACGGCAAACTGTCATGCGAACGAACACCCAAGGGCTCAAGAACACATTCTTGCCCTCCACACTCACTCACCCTCACCCAATGCCTGCTCCCGGTGCCTAGCGCCCCCAATCTCCCTCCCTTGTGCGACTCCCTTGGCATTGCGATTTGCAGCGGGATGCCGTCTGCTAATATCATGTAGACCAGCCGGTTCCAGACGACCGTTTCCGGTATCCATCCGCGGTTTGCCTGTCAATTACTCCGTACTTTCGGCGCTTTTCTGGCCCTTGGCTTCTTCCTTTAGCAAGTTGTAACCAGAAACATCACCAAAAGAGGCCGCCGCCGCTGCCGACTTCCCTGCATCGCCTGGGTTCCCCCATACGAGGTGTTAATAAACGGCTCCGGCCAAGTCCCGTTTCCGAATTCGTCACGGCGTGGAACTTGTGGCTTGGATGACCGTGACCTTTTTGGGATTTTTGCCAGGATCGAGTTCTTTATATTTTTTTTTAATTGCAGTGGGTACTGGTGGAATTGACTCTGTGCAAATCGCAATGCGCTATTCTGCAAGGAAGCTCGCCCCAGATCGTCTCTCACCCATACCCCTGTTCCTGGTCGGCGCTACTGAGGTTTCGTGAGCTCTAATATTTTTCATGCACTGTGTTTTCTCGCATCACCGCAGCTCTGGCCTTGTCAACTGTTTGAGCCAGCTGCCCAGCGCTTGCGGATGCAGACATTTAATGTACAGTCGCTCCGCTGCGCGTCAGTAGCCTTTGTCGCGACGCCGAATGTGGAGATTTGGGTTGCCTTCATTCATCGGCCGACGAGATAACTACTGTTTGCGCACCCGTTGTTGATTACCCTGCTCAGCACTGCCGCGTCTAAGCTACCGCAAAACACACAGACTATCTAACTACCACCGCAACCTGGCATCTGCCAATACTTTGACGGGCCGTGATCTTTGAAAATCCCTGCGGATGACGTGGGCTCAGCTGTTGCTAGCGACGATACTATCCCGGTAGCGGCTCCCCCATCCTGAAGAGACGTCGGATCGAAACCTCAATCTGGTTTCGTCCGGGGTGGTAAATTAAGCCCATGACGCTTCCTCCTCGCCCTCGGCCCCATGCCACTTTCCGTCGCCGTGTGCAACCAAAGGGAAACCCTGCTTTTCACATCACTCTTGTCGTGCTTGACCTTTGATCTGCACGGCGCTTCTGACAAGCCTTGAAGAAATTATCCTGATGGGGCAATTTTCAGTCTCCCTTTGCTTCGATCCTGCGTTAATGGCCCGAGCCAAGCTAGGGTAGCACTTCGACTGTGGGACATTATCGACTTCATGATAATGCGGACTTGTATTATTCCATCCCTCGCGTGCCCCGTTGCCACATCAATCCGACTATTGATAGCACGCTCAGTTCATGTCTGGGGCGGTGTGTGAGATTGTGAGATCACATCGCTTAAATCGTGCAGGCGCCTCATCGCGAAATCGCAGTGGGCGTGAGACCGTGGGCCTGGCACACCAATCTTGTCCACAGCATCTCACTTGTCAAGGGCAAGGGACGGACAACCATGTAAGAATCCTGTCACAGGAAACCTTGCCTGTTTCCAATTTCCGTGGCCAGCGAAGTAACGAAGTTTGATTATCCCTTCAAATCGACGTGCGAAATATGCCACTTGATATAGTGCCAGTCTAGTCGGTGGGCAGCGCATTAGCATTAGCCCCAATAGGATGAGCTGGCTTGTAGATTGGCTTTCTTTACTTTCTTTGTATTGTTCGACGATTTTTTACTTAGTGTGTTCATATTTGCCTGCTGTGTTTACGGCGTCTTTGGCTCACGTCGATTACGCAAACAGACGGGACAAGATTCCTGCATAATACACAGTAAGGCAAGACAGAGGAATAAGAAACCTCCAATGGTGCACACGAGTATTTTTGCGAACCAATTAAAACCAACGCTTCTAAAAACCGAATCCTTCTGGATTCAAGCGCTTCAAGGGTATCAGTGCCGCTGTAGAGTGCTAGTTCCACACACCGCCTTTCCCCATGCGTCGGGGTCCCTCACCCAATGGCTTCTCAGGCGGCAGAAAAAAAATCAAGACGGTGTCGACCAGATTTGCGTTGGTGGTGGCATGCTGATACAGAATCTCTCCAAGCTGCCCAACAACCGCAGAAACATGGCGGAAACCACACCCCTGCCCGAAGTAACTCAGTCTGAGAAGCCCTTGGGTATGAGGAAGAATGGTAGGTTTTATCGCAAGTGTGCAGGAGTGCCCCAACACTAACTTGGTGGACAGGCAAGCAGTGGCATGCGCCGAAAAAGGCTTTCCGCCCGACCGCGGGCCTGACCTCGTACGAGAAGCGCACCAAGGAGCGCACGCTCATGGCGCAAATGAAGGCCAAAGAAAATGAAATGAAGACGGAGAAGAAGGAAGAGCGCCAGGTACGAAGAAAGCGTCCGGCGCACCTTGCACACTGTCCACAGCTAACCTTTCGCAGCGCAAGGTGGATGCGATTCGCGAGAAACGAGCCAAGAAGGCAGAAAAGGAGAGATACGAGAAACTGGCGGAAAAGATGCACAAGAAGCGCGTCGAGCGTCTCAAACGCAAGGAGAAGCGCAACAAGCTCATCAACTCTTGAGCAGTTGCGTCGACGAGCACTCGACCAGACCGACGACGCTGAGGTACCGACAATTGCGCTTTTGGGGCAAGGTCTTTGCCATACTGAATATCGGATTATCGAATAGGTTCCTCTCACTGCAGGGTATTTTTGAACCTGACGCCGCTGCCACGGGCGCAGAATAATTTTACCTTGCCGAGAGGTGAGCCAAAATGGAGACCTCACTCTAGTTAGTAAGCTGCTGCAGGCGCTCGGATTGACGCGTGGTATACTGCTACGATGCATTCCGTACGATTTTTGGAATTTCTCTCTCTCTTTTCTTTTCTTCCTTTATCTTGTTTTGACATTGACACGTACATACATGGGAATCACATAGGCAGGCGTTGGGCATGTTCTGCATCAATTTTTGGGGCCTGCGGAATGAACAATACAAGAACGAGAAGACTAAAAATAGAAATTCCAATCTTGATGAATTGAAGATGAGCGTTTCATTTTCAGTTACGAATTACCTGCTAGCAAAAACTAGTACAAGTATGTGATTATGCCTGGGCTGAGACAGGGCCTGGCTGCTTTGGCATGTGAAGACATGAGACGACGGTTGGACGGGTACTTTGTCTCCGCCGCCACCAGGGTACCTGGGGAGGGGTGGTCATTCGGAATCCAGAGCAGCAAGCTCCGCCGAACCCAAACCTTTTCTGTACCGAGAACAAGCCATCTGCAACGCAGCGAGCAATTAAACACCTGGAAAGCGGCACGAGACAATCATATTGGTCGCATATACACTGTCTCGGGGGCGTCGGGCCACGCAGGCGCCGCGAGTCTTGGTTCTCCCAGGACAAGTCAAATGATGTCCAGCACAAACGGCGCCGCCTCGCCCCAAAAAACGACATCGCCAACGCGACGCCATCAGATCAAGCGGTCGCTCTCCGAGTTGACATCCCCGGGCAAGTCTGGCCGACGTAAGGACCGCCTGGGCAACGGCAACCACGGTGAAGGAAGCGCCGTGGCGGGTAGCAACGGCAACCGGCATCTTCGCCAACCGCATCTCGCTCCGGGCGGCGACGCTCGGATGTCTCTCGACATGTCGCATGGCAGCAACTTCTCCCCTGCCATGAGTCCTGATCAGAGCAGGCGAGGCAGCGTGCTGAATTCACAACTCGCACCACCGTCGGCCAGGGAGAATAATGACAGAGAGGAGGAGCAAAGAGCGAGCTCGTCAGAGGCTCGCAATGCCGAGCTGCGGAAGAATCAGGCGAGAATCGCTGGCAGTACTGAGTGCGTGCTCGGGAAAGACATGGCGTGTTATGCAGTAGACAGTGGCTAACTAACAAGCAACAGGACCCTGACGCAGTCACTCATCGAACTCAACGACTTCTCGGCCAATGCCTCTCGACAACTCGACGATGCCTACTACGCTGTGCTCGAGAAGATGAGCGCCTTGCACTCTACGATTACGTCGCTCAAGGGGCTGGCCGAGACGTCGCACGCAACATATGACACGTTTGAAAAGGACTGTCGCGGGCTGGAGAACCAGATTGCGACGCAGCTAGGCGCCATGGGTCACTTTCAGAACCACCAGACAAAGGTGGCATCGCTGCAGAAGCGCATCAACAAGGGACGCGCCAGGGTCAAGGCGCTGAGCGACCGGGTGGACACGGTGCGGCAGCGGATTGAGAAGTGGGAGCGCGCGGACCGCCAGTGGCAGGAGAGCACGCGGCGCAGGCTCAAGATTATCTGGTCCGTCATGTCGGTTGCTGTGCTGGTGCTGATTGCCCTCATGTGGACGGTGAGCAGCTCCTCGCATGACGCGCGGGCGCCGGGTGCCGGGCCAACAGACAACCTGGGCCGCGCCATTTCGATACTCGAGCCGTTGAACGCCGCTGATTCGAGGCAGCCGCCGGGGCCCGAAGGCAAGGAAGCACAGACGAGGATTCAGTGGAAGACGCCTGCGCGGGGAAGGGATGGCTTGCGTGCATTCGACGAGCTCTGAAGAAAGAGACGAACTAGACGAGTCGGGTCTTGTTTCAATCTCAAGTTGGGAAATGATGATGTCGAAAAGAGTAATTCTATTCGATATTGACAGCTCCGCTGCTCGTTACAGCGTTTCGCGCCGGGGGTCAGCCTCTTCGGCGGCTCCGAGCTGGCTGCATGAGGGCAAGATGGGGCTGCAGCGAACGTCACGCGCTGGGCCACGGCCACGGCCACTGTCACTGCCACTGGCACGGCGGAGTTGAGCTGTATCTGTCAGGTTGCCAGAGGCGCATCGTGGGAAGCCGTTTCGCTGCATGTGGGGAAGTACCGTTTGTTTATCATTGTTTTGTTGCATCTTGCATAAAGCGTCATCTATTTTTCTGGGCGGAAATGAGGTCATGGTCTAGGCCTTTGTCATCAGCCTTTGATGGGTCGTATATATTGCATACTATACCCTTTTGTGTGTTTATACAATTCGAACTGAAATTACGAATAAGAGGCCTTGAGGCAGCAGATAATTGTCAATGCTGCGTGTGAGATTACAGGCCATGGCCGGTGCGACTTATTGGTCTTTAATTCGTACAGAGAGAACAATCTCGTAAGATTGCAAGTACGGGAGCGTATGAAGCCACCTAGTTGGTTGTATGAGATGCAAAAAAACATGTTGCACAAGGGACTGGCTGTCAAGCCGTGTCAGATTGCTTGACGCATCTCGGCGTCTACATGCCTGCTGCGCATGTTGACATGGCAGCGCGCGCCCGACGTTTTAGGGTCTTTTCTTTTTTTTTCTTCTTTCTTTTTTTTTTTTTTTTTTTTTTAACTTTGGGCACTGATTGACCGCAGCTGCTTGCGTGACTTGCGACTAGTTACGTGGGAAGGCAGTGCAGGATCGGGACGCGAATAAAGAGAATGACGAGCACCCGGGACCACATTGTACACGTAGTTGTCCCTGGCTCTTCAGTCCTTGTCTGCGGCCGGCGCACTGCCCCCGGGGTGCCAAGGGCGCGTAAGCTTGGCCGAGCCACAGCGCTTTTCGTCTTTTCAAATGCCCCAATCGGGCGGAAGTGAACAGGCACAGAGATCAACTGGGCGAAATCCGCCTTATTTGATGGTCGGTGACGAGTAATCATGCCATGGGATTTGGGGAGTTTGGCAGTTCCTAGGTGATGATTAGCAGCTGGACTGCAAACGGGCGCCAGAGTTGGGCGCCGGGCGCAACCGAGCCTGGCAATGGGGGCATGTTGGCCGAGCGAGTGGGCGGCTAGCGCGAAAGGGCATTAATTGGGGATTGAAAGTTGGCCGACCGTGCTCTGGCGGTAATTAGTGCGAAGAATTTGGCTATTCCCTTACGAGGGAGGGCGAATCGATTGTGACATGCATGATGCTGTCCTGTACAAGGCATGTGCGGATGACAAAGGGGGCTTGGAGATGTAATATGCAGCCGTCGTGAAGGGACGCTAATAACAAAGCCTGCTGGAGGACGTCATAGCCTAGGTATGTAGACTCTCGATGTGGGATGACGATGGGCATATACGGCCGAAGGGCGAAGAGGGGGTGAGGAAATGCCGATGACGGTTGGCAGGCCAAAGTTTAAGAAAAAAAAAAACCAGTGTCGAATAACACTGAAAACGTTTTCTCAAAATAACTGAACTGTCAGAAGTAATCAAGTGTATGAAAAGAGAAGAGAAGATAGTAGTGGCATCAAGCTTATTACAAAGGTCAAAGACAGAGACCAGGCGAGACAATGGGCGCAGCTGACCGTACTGGTGGTTAGGTATAACCCCCACTTCAACCCCCGCTGTAACCGCCGCAATGCAGTAAAACCAGCCACATCTATGAGGGGCAGACTCGGGCTGAGCAAGGTGCTGTGGCAGGCGCTGTAAGAAAGCTTCCCCAGCTTATTACGCTCCCAGTTCGCCGCATCATCGCCAAGGGCTCAAAAAACCACTACGGAACACAAGAGGGACAGACCGGGCTTCTCCAATACCTCTCACGAACCTTTCGTGCTACTGAATTGAGTTATTCTTTGCTACGTTTGCTACGTTTGCTTCGTCGTCCATCGCGCTCACCTACCGAATTTGATACCTACCAGTCTGCTGTTTCCCGCTGCTGGAGTAAGCTCCTACCAAGCCTCCACCACATTACCGCCATTTCTCCTTTGCTGTGGGATTCTTCTCTTTGCTATCCTGTGACATCTCCTCAAACTCTAAGATTTGAGCTGCGCAAAATACCCCCGAAGTACTATCTTGACCACGGGACCGAGGCAAACAGAAAGACCAGCCGCGTCTCATCCACAATACCGACCGAAGCCGAGCTCACCAAGGCCGTCAATCATCACATCAGCCATGGCCGCCGACAACCAAGAAACTCTCGTCGAGGCCGTCGCCGTCGAAGATGGTGCTTCCTTGAGAATGACCAAGACCAGATCCACCGAGCAACCCCCCGAGGGACAGTCCCTCACGGGAAAGCAGGAACATTGTCAGTAGCTCCAGCTTGCCCCCTCCCCGCAAACCCAACTCCTGCTCAATTACTGACCCTCAAATCACTCAGACCTGAAGCGAGAGCTCATGGCTGAGCAGAGTATATACGAAATCAATGAGCTCAACTCGCCCACTGCCCTTCAGCGCTTCGGCGCCCCCTTTCGATCCGAACACGGCGAGGTCTCCCCGCAGGAATCCGAGCTGCCCCTTCTGCGATATATCTTTGTCCACCATGTCCGCGACTTTCCCTTTCTCGATAAGGCGCGCGAAAAGGAATTCTGGCAAGATAAGCTGCAAGTTGTGCGTATCCATAAACTCTTTACAGATTGATAGGAACTCCGGGTGCTAATAAACATGCTTGCATAGTTTCTTGAATCCTTTGCAACCAAGCACATCTCATCCTCCGAAGACCGCCTCGAAGAGACAAAGCGTAGAAAGCTCGCTATAAAAGCGCAAAAGATGGTCGAGCTCATGATGGTATCCGGGATTGGCACAACGTCGGGCTTCGAGGAGCGCATCCGATTCTCCGAAATTGACATTGTCGATGCCAGCGCCATCGACACGGGTGTTATGCACACCATTCCCGAGGGCAATTACATCAATGGTTGGGACGTCAACGTCGCTGCTGTGCGCACGGTCTCGGTCAAACGCAATATTCGCCAGCACAAGCACTCGGAATTTATCCTCCGTGTCAAGAAAAAGGGCGAACTCGAGCACTTTGTCGCCCGCCGCTATGGCGATTTCGCTCGTCTGCATAAACGCCTCCGCATCGAGCTGCCCGGCCGCGCCCTTCCCTCCCTGCCCAAGAAGAACAAGTCCAGTTCCACGGCGTCGACCTTCATGTCTGCTTTTGGTGGTGCCGCTGATTCCGACGATGGGGCTAGCTTGTCCACCGTGTCGACGCGGTTGACTCGACTTTCTGTTGAGCCTGATGCGCCATCTGCTAGATTGGCTCCAGCTGCACACCAAAGAGCTGGCTCTTCTCGATCGCTTCATTCAAGCACCTCTAGAAACGGAAACTCACCACGCCTATCTTCTGATGGGAGACTGGCCCCCGGCGGCGCTTCGCCAGACCCTGCTGCCAATGGAGAGGTATGTCGTGACTTGGTAATCGAATTGTACTCGACCGCTGATCGCTGACCGTGCAATAGACTGTTGTCCTGGGGCGCGAGAAGCAGAGAATTTCTTTACGATCCTTTATTCGCTCTATGCTACACAACCCGCAGGTAGCCAACACCGCTGCCATGGAGCAATTTCTAACGGCGGACCCCATCACACCCACTGACGAAGATGTGGAAGACATTCTACGTCGCAAGAATTTGGACGAGAAGCGTGTCGAAGAGCAAAAGAACTTTTACGAAATCGCGCGCCAACGTGCGGCAGAGCTCGACGAGTATATGGAACAGTTCCGACGTGACATTGTCGAGCGTAACGGTCTTACCATGCTCTTTAAGGAGATCAAGGAGAAGAAGACCATTGGCGATCTCAGCATTCAGTATCGCAAGTTCGCCGAGTGGCTCCGCATCGAAGTCGCTGCCGTCATCTATCACCTGTTTCTTGCCGAGGATAACTCTCCAGAAGTATTTGCGCAGGCACGCAGAATACACTCACTGGTGCCATATAGCATCATCAAGAATGTGATTCGTATTGCGAACCCGGCCGCGGTCATGTCAGGCATCCTGGACGTGTTCATGGCGCAACCCTTTGGCACGCGCTCCTTGCTACAGCGCATTTTCTCTCTGACTCTCAACGACGGGATTAAAAGCTTCCAGAAGTCTATTGGCATTCTGAACTCTAAGATTGGCGATCCGGTGTTTTCGGAGAAGCTACAGAAATACACCACTGCCCCGGAACATGTCAAGATTGCCATTCGGCAAGAGGCCGAAGACGAGAATCTAGATTTGGTCGTCACCATTTTGCGCTCGGATCAGCTGGAGCCGGAGTTGACAGGGCCGCAGTTCCAGCGCCTTTTTAATGCCTACGTCGCCTTCAACAATGCCGTGGAAAACATTGACGAGGAGCTTAAGCAAGGTGCCGAGCTCTTCTCGCATCTCAAGCAGCTACTCAAACTGTGCACCCGCCAGCGTGACAAGACCATGATGCTGAACCTCGTCGAGGAACCCGTCACACTGCAGCTCTTCCGTGATTTGTTTACCATTTTCTACGAGCCACTAGTCCGGGTCTACAAGTCAGCCAACGTCTACAATAGCGTGTCCGATTTTGCCGTCTTCTTTGACGACGTTATCCAGACGGTGGAAAAGTGCCGCGAGGAAGACGCCTCGGCAGATCCGAACCAGACGGTTCAGGCTTTTATCGACTTGTGCCAGCGCCACGAGCACAATTTTTACAAGTTTGTCCACGAGGTACACACGCATGACAATGGACTCTTCACTCAGCTCATGGGGTGGATTGAAGGGATTCTCGAGTTCTTGCGCACGGGTCCCGCCAATGGCAAGCTCAACATCAATGCTCTCTTCGAAGGCGGCGTCAGCACCGGCACCATTGACAAGGTAAAGGCCATCGAGGAAATCAATGAGCTGATTGCATGGCAAGAAGCCCGCAAGAAGTGGCACAACGACAAGACGAGACAAAAGATGGCTGCCGAGTCCAACACGGGCGGTGGCGGCTTGGGCGGTAGTTTGGTGACAGGTCTGAGCTTTGACGTCTCCGACTTTGGCCTCGATAGCGCAGATATCGAAGACTTTAACAACTACCACGAGGACGACTCGGAGGAGGAGCTTGAAGCGGAGGCGGAAGACGAGATGGATCCCATCGAGGCGGAGCGCCGCCGCAGGCAGAAGCAGCAGCATACTCTCCGACGGAGGGCGGGCGAGCCGGTCAAGCCCGAAATTCACGAGGTACACAAGCTCAAAGACAACTTTTTGGTCATGCTGCGCCAGGTTCTTGCGGATTAGACTTGCATGGTATGAGGTGCGCGTGGATACCACGATTCATTTTATTATCTTGGGGCGTCGTTTTTGTCCTGAAAAGTCTCTTAAATTTTGGCTTCTCTATTTTCATTTTTAGCTTCTCTATTCTCATTGTTGGCTCTTTTATTCTCATTGTCGTTTTCTCTACATGAATCCTGGCTTTTGATATCACACTGGTTACTATGACATTACTGCAGAAACCGCATCACATTTCATTTACTATTGCATGCTATCTTCGCGTCAAAGCAATTCAACATGATGACTGGTGTTTGAACACGCCTGCAGTTGTTCTCTTATATATATTTTTTTCTTGATAGTTCATTCGCTCTGTAAACCATATTCCGAGAAAAATTAGAAACAACAACAGAAGGACACCCTTATTCTCTCTCTCGCTCTCTAACAAACTTGAACATCTTTTTCTCTATTCTGGATTAACCCTGAACAGATGATAGCAAGTGGACATCACAAAGTCGACTTGCTTCTGGACAATCGACTGTTTTCCGCCTCACACCCTCTCCCTCTCATTTTCCATGTATCGTTTCGTTTCATTCATGCCAAAACAAGAGAATAATGGAAATTATCCCTCCCCGGTATGCGCTATACTTTTATTGCCGTTCTCTGAGACACACACGAAAGAGAAAAGAACAAGAACGCGCTTTATACTGATTTTTCTTTTCTCGTGCAATTTTTTTGGCCCTCAACCGTGATCAACTTGGGTTACGAAAAGAACGTTTTCGTAGTATTCACGGCGGGACATTTGACCCCCGAATGATGATATGTATGCTGAGAATGTAAAATAGATAGGTCCAGTATCTCGCTTAATCATCGTTGTCGGTGCGCTCGCGCTGCTGTCGGCGGCGCTCGCCCTGGTTGCCGGAACCGCTATTGGCGTTGGCAAGCTTGCGCTCCAGCTCCTGGGCCTCGCGCTCGCGCGCCGTCTTGGCGTTGGCCTGCTCCTGGCGCAGGACGCCGAGGACATTGTTGAGGGTGGTGCGCCAGTGGTCGACTCGGGAGGCGAGCTCCTGGTACTGCTTCTGGCCGAAGACGCGGTAGGTAACCTTGTGGACGAGGAACATTTGGCGCTGCTGGGAGAGCTTGCCCTCGACGAGGCCAGCGCGGACCACGTCAATGGTCCACTTCTCGACCTCATCGGCGGGGATCTGGAGCGCTTTGCAAATCTTGTCGTAGGTGATTTCGCGCGAGGGCGTGGCGGCCGCCAGGCTGGCAAACGTCAGCAGGCGCATCTTGCGGTGCAACTTCTCGCCGTCGAGCTTCTGCTGCTCGACCCAGCCCTTGTGCTCGTCGTTGAAGTCGTTGTAGTCCTCGAGGTCCTGCTCGGCGACGATGTCGAGGAGTTCTGAGTAAACGGGGTGCGTGTCGGCCAGAGCCTGTATCGAGGGAATGGAGCGGAGGTCTTGGAAGAGAAAGTAGGTATTGGAGAGGATGGCGAGCTTGACGGCGCGGAGGGAGAGTCTTTGGGCTTCGTCCGAGTTGAGCTCTTCCTTGTCGTCGGCATCGAAAGTGCGGAGGGCCTTGAGTAGGAACTCGTAGCTTTCACTATAACGGTAAAATTAGCATAGCTCCCGCGAGTCGTGAGTGTCCATGTGTGGCACTCTAGATGCACTCAACGCCATTCAAGAAACATACCTCTCTTCGCCAGCCTCGGCGGCAACATCGGCCACTTCCTCGTAAATCTTGCGCTCAATCTCCTCGCCGGCACCCCATGTATCCAGCCACTCGGGTAGTCTCTCGAGGTGGGAGCGCAGGCTATCAAACATGCCATGTGCCTTGAGGAACTTAAGAATCTCCATGAAGACGCGCGCGCGGATAGGGTCGGCAGGCTCAAGCAGGTTGAAGACCGTCGACAGAGCGTTGAGCGAGAGGCCGACGCCGTGGACGGGTGAGTTGCTCATGGGCTTGGCAAAGTTAGCACAGAGCGCCGGCAGGTATTTCTTAGGGTCGGCCGACTGCAAGACGAGGTGGATCATGAGGTTGGACGCGGCCGTGTACTCCTTCTCGGGGACCGTATTGAGGGCGCTCGAGGCCGCGACCAGTTTCGACAGCACCTCCTCCTTGGAAGGCGCCTTTTCGCCGCTCAGCAGCTGCTTGGCGTCCTCCGCCTTGAGGTAGTCGGCCATTTCTTTGGCAAGCTCCTCAAAGGAGCCGTCGACAAAGAGCAGCTGGGGCTGCGCATCGCTCTTGGCGGCAGGCATATTGTCGAGTTCCGGGCTTGTGAAACTTTTTCCGGCAATCGAGGATAGGTATGGCGATGGGGATATGCTGCAGGATAGAAATTGCCCTCGTTTTGGCAGAGTTATTTCGACGGAGGAGGATGAGAGAAGGGATACGCTGAGGCGGGCTCGTCTGCCACACACAGTAGGCCGGGAGTGGGAAAAATTGGACACACGAGGACGCAGAAGTTGACTCAGCAGAGGGGCCAGCAAGAACCCAGAGACAGCGGCTCGAGGTGGGCGTAATTAGCGTCGACTTGTTCCGTACCTACACAGTCCCAGAGTCAATGAGGGATTGGGCCACCAAAAATTGATCAACTCGGGCGAGTTTGGAATAGCCCTTGCGGCGGGGCTTTCTCGTTGGTGCTGTCTCTCAGGCCTGGCTGGGGCAGCGCACCATGAGACCCCGCCAAATTTTCTGCCAGCTCAATGTGTGGGCGCTAAGCGAGAGCGGTGGCCGAAAAAAGAGACATGTGACTTATCACGTGATCCCTTGAATATGAGATACTGTGCTTCATAGGCTACAACAATCGAAGAACAATTCACCGCGCAGAGCACAACACAATTTTCTGTAGCAGTTTTAAATATTGACTTTTGGTACTCCGAATCATTCCAACGTCGAACTGCAAAATGACTTGAACCAAAACCAGTCATCTTCACAAAGCCACCCACAAAGAATGCCACTAACATCTCTGTCCATGTAAATCCTAACGC
Organism: Beauveria bassiana ARSEF 2860; assembly: GCF_000280675.1. Taxonomy (NCBI): domain Eukaryota; kingdom Fungi; phylum Ascomycota; class Sordariomycetes; order Hypocreales; family Cordycipitaceae; genus Beauveria; species Beauveria bassiana. The sequence goes on from NW_007930851.1 coordinate 639,465, forward strand.
AGAAACTAATCCCATATCTATACACAGTAATGAGAACAAAATGCCAACGATTAAATGCTGCTATACAGTGAAAGAGAAGAAAACAGGCGCAAAACTCGAGTATAAAACAGTCGCCCTCGGCGACTTCCCTTATTTGCCTTTGCCCTTAGCATCGTCCGAGTAAAGGACTTGGTCGCCCTTGCCGCCCAATTCCATGAACTCAGCGGGAGCTCGCTGTCCCGATGGTGCTTGCTCGCGGGGTATGTTGATAATACGATCCTTGGGATTGACAAAGACCTTTACTGGAGTTTTAGCATTGCCAGCTGTGACGTGTTCTGGCACAAGCACCTGGTTGTAGTGGCACAGCAAGGTGCGCTCTCGCTTCGCAGTCCGGCGGTTGACCTCAAGGCCAGCAATGCCGCCGACAAGGCCACCGGTGCTATCGTTAACGTTCATCGGCTGTTGTGTGAGCCACGGGTGGGTTAAGCACTGGTCAACTGTAAATCTCTTCGCGGGGTCGACAACCAGCATGGAATCAATGAGGTCCACTAAGAACATGTGAGCTAGAGTATATCAAGGCTAGGTCGCGGTTACTTACAAGCTGGGTCACCGACGCAGTCCCAGTATGGCGAAGGGTAGTCGAAACGGCCACTCTTAATCTGGTCCGGAAGTTTGTAGGGGAAGTCGTGGCGGTTGTAGAGCTCATCAGAGAATGGGGGAAAGCCACAAAGGCAAATGTATAGTACAACACCTAATGACCAGATGTCGACAGCCTTTGTGTATTTGCGTTGTTTAGACTCGGCAAGGATTTCAGGCGCGACATAGCTAGGAGTGCCGCAGAGGGTTGTGGTGAAGGATTCCTCGCCTATGATCTTGGCAAGCCCAAAATCTGCCAGCTTGACATGAAGATCCTTGTCAACCAAAAGAATGTTTTCAGGTTTGATGTCACGATGCACAATGTTGCGCTCGTGAAGGTATTTGATGCCATGGAATAGCTGCTTGAACAACTTTCTCGTCTCGTCCTCACTGAGTTTGGATTTTGCGACAATGTAGTTGAAAAGCTCACCCTCGGGAGCGAGTTCCAGAACGAGATAAACTCGGTCGCGTTCGCTGAACGTATCCTTTAAACACAGTACGTTGGGATGACTCACGGCCATGAGCATGCCAATTTCCTGCTGCAGGCCTTCCGTTTTCGCCTTATCCTCGACACCAGATGTCTTGGTGAAGATCTTGACAGCGAAACGCTTGCCTGTCGATTTTTCGATACAGAGGTAGACCTCGGCAAAGTGACCCTTTCCGAGCTTATGAAGTAGGGTGTATTGTTGCAGGAAGGCACTAGTATGACGATTTTTTGGGTACCGAAAGACAAATCTAGCGCGCCCTTGAACGGCAATTTCATCACCGTTTTCGAGCTCACGCCGTTGATTGCGCCCAACGATGGCTTCGTTGACGAATGTTCCGTTGCTGGATAAGTCCTCGACGATCGCAACAGCATCATTGCCGTTGTTCTCGGTGAAAATTAAGCAGTGACGATTCGAGACGACGCTCTCGTTCACGATAATATCTAAAACAGTTTGTCAGCAAGTTGAGCCGAAAGGATCAGGCCGGGGGCATGAGCATGTAGCTTACCGCACTCCGGGTGACGGCCGATGAGGTATCCACGTGACGCAATACCGCCGATCTGTGTGCGCTCATAAGCCTCCTCTTCATGGATCGCGGGTGGAGTGTCACCGACGTTATCTTTCTTCTCGGCATCTGCGGCCGACTTGATTGAGTCGGCGGGTGGACAAGCGCACCGCTTCTTGAGGACCTTGGGCTTGTCGCCATACTTTGCGTCTAGCGGAACAAGGTATCCCCAGACATCCTCATCCGTCTCATCTTGGGCGTCCTCGGCAAAATCGAGATGCCTGTCGACGAGCTGGCTGACGGGCTGCGTGTCCTGGGGGGGCGACGAGAGGCCCTTGAGCTGCGGTTCGTCGGAGTTGCGCGGAGTCGTCTCCTCGACGGTCTTGGCGCCAGTAGGCGTTGGTGTGAGCTCCTTGGCATCGCTCGAGCCGTATGTCGCGTCATTAGTGAGGGGAGACGGCAGGTGGTTGTCACGAGAGACGGGCGTCTTGTCGAGGAGTTTGCCGTTGGGCGCATCACGAGAAACATCAGAGAGACGGTTGGAACGGCGAGGCTTCTTACTCTCGGCCAGATCATCCGGCGGCGAGCCCTTTGCGAAGAGGAGGTTGTCAGCGTTGCGGATGCGGAAACCAAAAGAGAAGAACTGGGCGGCGCGAGCGTAAAGACTTACTCGGGGCCGCTTGAGGTTGCTCTTTTCGCCGCGAGGCGACATGGCGAAGAGCAGGGCAAAAGTGAATGAAGAATGGGCACAATGTGGCAAGTCTAGATCCTGAGTTGAGAAGCCGGGATGACTGACAGCCAAGGCCGAAACGACGGATCAAGACGAGACAAGGCAAGACAGGGAGTTCTTCAGCGAGGAGAGATCAGTAGAAGAGAAGAGGAAATAAAAAAGAGAAACCAGAGAAAAAAGATGTGACGCGGCTGCCTTGTTGTAAGTACCTCACCACCGAAAATAAAATGCAAGTATCAGATTGGGCGTGACGAGTTGGTGCAGAGTGTTGGAGAGCTGAAGAGGAAAAGAGTGAGCCTCGTGCAGGCTTGGGGTGGGCTGATGGAGTCACTGGAGTCGCCTGGAGTCACTCGCAGTGCGCAGTGCACCGTACGAGAGGTAGGTACCGTACCTGATAGCGAATGACTAGGCTGCTGGTAGCCGGTGCTAACAACGGGGTGCAGGTGCCTGGAAGTTTAGGCTGATGCCGCTTTAAAATAATGCTTCATCTTGGCAGCTGATAACGTCTCAAGGAAGCACAGAAAGGAAGGATGTCCTTCGCAACAAAATAATTGGAGTGAAAAACTCACATCAGAGAGGTCACATAGAACTTTTTGAATATGAAGAGCGCGCGATATTGCCTTAGTATGGTCTTGTATTCGTACCTATGTCCAGATTCGCCCACACTGACAGCGAGCGAGGTGAAAAAAGCGGCGCCCACACTAACCGCAAAAGCTATCGCCACGATCTGGGGTGGGGGAGAAACCTTTGAGGTAGCTCTGCGCCCGCTGTCGCCGCAACGGGGTACCTCGACCACGCTCACCCGCCTTTTGAAAAAGTGAGGAGCGTGATTGACAAGGCAGCCGACCAGGCGAACCATTCACGACCCAGTCAAAGGCGTCGCGTCGTGGCTTCCTCATGAGCGCCGACTGCACCCTCGTGCGCCAGAATGGCAACCTGGATCGCGACACTCGTTATTCTCAACAATGCGGCATTCGCACAACATGCTCGGGTTCCTGCATTGCCTCATCTTGGCACCCTCTTTTCTCCCCGATATTATAATGGAGACGGGCGACAGCATTGCGCTCCGATGGCACCCTGCTAAGACTGATATCGTCGAAAAGAACACCGTCACGTGGGGAGTAGCACACTGAAGACAAGTGATTGATTTGTCGCAGATTGCACCTTTTCCAGATATTTTTCATGTTTCATGCAGCGACTACCATGGGCCGTCTGCTGACCATCGCGTTCAATTTTCCTCGTATCATGGTGATTTCCTGTCATTATCAATTACAAACTACTCATGTTCCGTACTCCAATATTGTTTCCAACCTTCCCTCAGCATGCATCCAGCAACAAAACAATGAAACTAGTAGAACGCAAATGAGAAGGAGAAATGGCCAAACAGGGGAGAAAAGCATGCCATGAAAGTCTATTCACTTGGAAAGGCGCGTGTTTCCTGCGGCCTGTCTCTTTCTTGGCCTTACCGTCCACTTGCTGTCAATAAAATACCAACTGCCAGAAAAGGTAGTCGCCGCCAAAATGCTGCTTCTTGCAACACTTTCTTGCATCCTGAAAAACACTGTGGTGATTCGTAGGTCGCTGTCTGACTACGCGCCTCAACGCCTTGCAGCAAATGAATATGCCGCGTCATTTCCAAAAAGAAAAAAGAAAAAAAGAGTCCATGGAGAAGACAAGGGATAAACCGGCGCAGGAAAAGGGGAAAAACACGGTAAAACATACACCGTCTGCCGAAGGAAAATCCAAGAATAGCAAAAAAGGGCCGCGAATCATGCCCAGCCCATGTTAATATCCCGCCGCTTGCTTTAAAAACCGCAACCTGTTGTTCATTCGTCCCATGACTTCGTGACGGCCAAGCCGTTCTGCATTTTTGCGGTAATGCTCTTCAATCATGTGGTAGCATAGGCCAAGCCCCGTCAGTCGATCCCAGATGCCGTTCTCCTATTTCTCGGGAATCGGCGACCTGGCCAGTCTTCCGCCCGCACTCATGCGCTTCTGCAGCCTGCCGGTATCAGACCGTGTTCTCTCCACCTCGAGGCCATTACCAGGAAGCGCCTGGATTGAGTCTGCGACTGCTTCGGTCTTGGCCTTCTTCTGCTGTATGTATTGTTGTGCGAAGCGGCCCAGCGGGAAAGCAGGGAGTGTTGGCGGAATTTTAGCTCCATTCTGCATCAACAATTCGGCCACCGGGAACGGTACCTGCTTCGACTCCCTATCCAGCGCAGCACCGGGGGTTGGCGATGGTGACGCTGGATCAGCTGCTGCCAGTGCAAGCCATACAGCATGCGTTCCCCTCATCCTGTCGACAGCGTTAACATCTGCACCTAGCGCTAAAGCGTACAGGACCTGCTGAATCTCATTCTTCTTAATGGCCGCCAATAGTGTCTCCTCGGGCGTGGCGTAATGCGACAATGTTGACGAAATTGGCCGCACATAAGCCCGATTGACATATTTGTTATTGATAAAAGTGCGCCGCGCCTCATAACTTGCCTGTGGGGTAATTTTCGCGGCAGGATCCAGCGTGGCTTCCCAGATCATGTTTGAAACACGGTTTCCGATCAGAATGAGCAATTCGACAATATCGACAGTAAAAGACTTGATATCGAGAGTCAATGAGCGCACCTTGCTGATGTGGGTGCCCAGCGAACGATGGGAGCTGCCACACGTAATGCAGAGGATGATGCCAAGATTCAGAGACACCCATTCGACCTTGGATCCCGATCCGCAGTCAGCGCACCAATTGTTGCCTTGGTCAATATCCCGAAGCATTTGCAATAGTTGATCGGGGTTCTCGTCATACCCGGAGCTGTGTGTCCGTACTGGCGTCGGCCGGGCTCCAACGGTGACTCTCCGAAAAGGAATGGCACTCGAAGAACTGCTGTGGGAATGGCTACTGCTATGCATCAGGGAATGGCTCTTGCCTGTAAGAACGGAGCCAATATCTCTCTTGAGCGATGAATCATTGCTTGTGTTTGCCGATGATGCATATCTTTCACGGCCACTTCGGCCTTCCATCGCGCTCTGCAAAGCATTGTTGATGGAATTTATCCAACTGTTCATGTCTTCTTCCGACGTGGCCTGGTAGACACGCTTGAAGTTTGGAGGAGTAATGACTTCAAAGCAAAAGCGACGTTCAGCATTGCGAGCCTCGCGCACAGTAGCCATTCTCAGGTCAATAGGATCCATGTGCAGGTCTAGTCTTTGCTTCCAATTGCTGTATTCTGACAATTGACCCTGATCAAGGACAATCCAGAATTTGTGCCAGCCCTGTTTGTTGAGATTTCGAGGATCGACATGGCCACCCGGACGATTCAGTGCCCACAAAAGTCCTTCTTTGCGCTGCGGGACGGATGCTTGCGATGGATTTGGTTCCTCCAAGTCGCGGAATCCTTTGAACTTGTTGCTCTGCGAGGGACTAGCTAGGAGGCCTGCAGGGTTGACCGAATCAATGCCCGACATGCTTGTTTGGCCACCCGATGATGTCGTTTTAAGCTGAGAGCCGGTGCTATCAGCCCTACCAAGCTCCGAGTCAGAATTGTGACTGGTGTTGCCGTTGGAGGACGCTGTCGGGGGCGGGGCAGCGACCAGGCTGGCTTGTTCGGGCTCCAGATAGGGAGTGTTGCTCTTTTCTAGTAAGCGTCGCTTCTCCTCGCGTTCTCGTCTCTGATACTGGTATTCTTTATCTGCTTCGCTGACTTCCGAGGATAGAGCGTCAAGCTGCGGCAGGAGAGCCTCTATCTTCTTTGCCGTGGCGAGGAAACCCTTGGTCTGCGCATCGGCATACTTGGTCAGATGCGATAGCACTTCCTGCTCTTTGCGACCACCGTGCAAGTCCTGCATGAAGCTGGAATAGTCGAATCGTTTGAGCTCAAAATTCCGTCTCTTGTTCTGGTATTTGGAGTCGCTTTCGGCAAGCTTCTTGGCCGAGTCTTGACGCTGACCAAGGTATCGCGATGCGTATGCGTAGTAGACTTTGCTGTCTTCCTCAAAATCGCGCTTCTTGGATTCTGCCTGCTTGATGTCAAACTGATAAAGCTTTTGTATAGGCTCGATGATAATCTTTTGCAGATTAGCAGTGTTTTGACGGTCGTAATTGAGGATCTCTCGGGCGATTTTGTCGAAATAGTGCTCGAGTGCAGGCTGAACTGCATTTGCATTGGTGGTGGAGGCTTCACGCAAGGCATCCATGAAAGCGACCAAAGCCTCATTGGCTTCCAGTTGACTAGTATGCGCCTGCTCGGCCCTTTTCAAAACCCTCTTCATGTGGATACGCATGTTGCCCGTCTTTTGCTCGAGGGCCTTGAGAGTGGCGCGGAAGACAGGACCATCATCGGAAACGGAGACATCTTCACCAGGTCGCGGACAAGTTACGTCAACTTTGACGGGCTCCTGCTGCTGTGGTAGTATCGGCGGTGAGAGTGCTTCGAATGTGCCCGGCAGCGGCGACAGTGGCACCTCGTCAATGTCGGACTGTAAGCGAGAGTCTACCGATTGAGCGGATGCAACGCGAATCTTTGGAGGAGAGCCGAGTAGGAAGCCGGGAGTCGGCGAGTTTGGTTGGCTGGTGTAGACGGGAGAGGCTATGGAGTATACGTTAGCAGGCGGATTTGAGTAATAACGAGCACGCAGGAGGAAACTACCTGCTACCCAGAAGGAGAAGCTAGCGAGGGCGTGCAAGCGGTGCGCCCTTGAATCATACTCGACAAACTAAACCATGTCAACATTCAAACAGATAAGACCGATGGCGGCGGGCACGTACACTACAAAAGTTTCTCCAACCGCCAGTTTTATCTTCGAAGCGCTTGGGAGGCTTCCATTTCCAAGTCCATTCAAAGCTGACGGAAGAGCTGCCGTTGGTCGAGTAGTCTCCGACGAGGGCAACGTTGTCGTTCTTGTGCAGATTCGGGTTGGCAAGAAACTCGCGCGTTACGAGATTTTCGACTTCGCGTGAAGTAGAGCCGCAAACAAAAGTTAGACTGGATATGGTGGTATCGAGAGTAGGGGAAGTCGCATCGGGAGGTGGCGAAGCGGGCTGGCTTGTTGAAGGCTGACGAAGGACAAAGGTGAATGTGAAGATGAGCTCGTCGTCATTGTTGAGCTTGAGTAAGAAACCAGAAGCACCCGGCTCGGGATCCTATAAAGCGAAAATCAGCGGCTAGAGGGAGAGAGAGGATGGACAAGAGAAGATTGGCGATAACAAACCTGTACGTATTCTATGGGGGTCTGTTCACCAGCTGTGCGGCTGACGGACAGCTTAGAAGCAGGAAAGGCATTTGGCGAGACATGGACAGAAGTGCGCTTTCGCGGATTGGTAACGATGAGGGAGGAGATGGTGACTAGAGAGAGAAGGTCAGTGACGCGGGCTGCAAAAGGCAAAAGCTGCAGACTACGTGCTGCCAGTGAGGAAGGGGCCGCGGGGATGGCATACGGCGATTCTGGTCTCTGAGATAGAGGCTAGCGGCCTGGTCGTCGGGTCTGCTGGTGACGTTGCCCATGTTGACGAGCTATCGGCTGCAGCCACGGGCTTGGGATGCAGAAGAAAGGAGCGCCAGGGCGAGGCAGACAGGCTCGAAGACGAACGAATTGGGGAGGAATCGACGGGTTGAAGAGTGATGTGCGGTGCAGGCAGCGAGGCTCAAAGGAGATGCAAGCGGCGCGGGGCTCAGACTGCTGAGTGTGGGACAGCAACAGCGGCCGTCATCTGGCGTAGCGGCAAAGGTGAGCGATACGGCAGAGGAGGGCGCGTAGCAATGAGCAAAAGAGATGTCGGGCAAGACAAGCGACTCATGGAGCAGACGATGAAGGATGGAGTGACAGGAGAAGGAAGAAGGGGAGCGGCAGGATGAATGTGGATGGCAGTTGCTGTGTGGTAAAAGGAATAATGATAAAGAGGGATGGAGTCGAGACGGAGAGGTGGTGAGTGCAGTAGCTAGCAGCACTATCCAACTTATCAGGAGATTAAAACCAGTGGCAGCTTGGAGTTGGGGCAGGCTTTTGAGGGGCAGCTGGTTGGCTGGTTTCCTTTAAGCCTTTGGCTGCCGCCAATATCTTTATTACAGTGGCTCCATACCTAATTCCGAGCAGCAATGTGGGGATTCGGTGGTGATTTTCCTCTAAACTATCTTACCTACCTACAATGCTGACCTTGCGATCACTCTAAATCCGAGGACTTGCCTTGAATTTAGCGGATCCCTACCTACCTACAGTGGGTGTTGTAGGTAGCGTAGGTGGTGGCAAGCTGGCAGATTTATTTACAGGCGGGTGCAGCGCCTAAATACCTAACGTACCTAAGGTAGGTAGGTAGGTACCGAGGCAGCCACCTGTACTCCCTACTACAACTTTACCGCCTGACAGGCAGGGTAATACAGATCCGAGTACGGATTACGACATGTCTGTATGTTGGACAATGATGTTTATCCCGTTCACGAAATTGTCTCACCTTCTTCCTTTTCTTCTTCTTCTTCTTCTTCTTCTTCTTCTTCTTCTTCGTCTTCTTCAATTATCCATATTATGTGCGCCAATTGGTCTTGCCGACGAGTGTAGTACCTACTTAGATGCCCAAGGTGTCAAATGTGCCCAAGTAAATACACAACATGTATGCATCCGCAGCAACATGACTTACCACCTGCAATTCGGAGGGACTCGACAGCATTCTCTTGGATACGTAGGCAGATGGGTTGCGTTTTGAGCCGCTGGTTCTGGAGCTGGCGACTCGTTTTCAAATTCACTCTGGCTTCAGCGCCGATTGTGTAGACGGGGATATAAATACCTATTTATTAGACATCTTACGTTGGTGGTGAGCAGGAACGTTCCTCGGCCATGCAGGGTACGCAGGGTCCTGATCCGAATTGGCACACCAACTAAGTTACCACACCATAAAGGATTTTCCGCATAAGTGGCCGAATCAGTGAGCACGACAATATATTTCTACAACCACTCAACAACTAGCAGGGCCATAGGTGGCATGGTGGGTGCAGATGGCATCTCGTATACACCCCCACATACAGCGTTCTACGGACGGATAATGCCCGCGTTGGAAGGTACCAAAGCCGCCGTTGCTTTGGCTGGCGATGCTATACCTATCCACCCTTTTTGTGAAATGATGTGAAAGTCGGGGCGGGTTTGTCTTGGTACATTATTGCGCCTGTTAGAGGCACTCGACCGTAACTAGCTCCGTGCCAACGTGAGCAAGACCAAATATCCATCACAACTTGCATTTAATCTGTGAAAAAGCCAGGAATCGCAAGGAAGACTACCTTTTTGGAATGCGCTCTGGGCCCGTGTCCATCTTGTTTGGGATGTGGCCACACTTTATGCCATTCCATATACCATGACAAGTAGCTGCTCAGGCACGTTGTAAAAATTTATTTTGTTGCGGAAGCAATTTATTGAATTTTGTTGTTTTTATTATATTATCTCGTTGCCCGCTCGCGCCACGAGTTGTCCTGTTTCCATGTTATAGCCAAGGCTCCCACCGGTCCGCCCAGCAATATATGTAAATATATATGCGAGTTGAATAGTTTCCTTGACTTGATTTTCCACCTCCTTTCTCCGTCTTGAGAACACCTTCCTAGCTGACTTGCAATTTTGCACCCACGACGGCCTCTCTTTGTTCTCCGACTTTAATAGATAACCAACTAATGCAATTGCCCTTTGCCCCCCCACAGCCCGGCGGGTACGAGGGGCAGCCCGCTCTCAGCGCTTCCCAGTGCAGAATAGCGCCTATTCTTACGCTGCTATTCCTGGCTTGTCCCTGGCTCGCATTCCTCCATGATGCCATGATACCGCCCTGAGCTTGTTTCAACTTTCTGACCTTGCTTTGCTGTTTCAGCAGCAAAAGCATGACGGGGCAGTAGGGCACTTGGCACACTTAACAGGCGCTCCAAACACCTGGCCGCCCCCCGCGAACCCGTAACGCATCCCTTTTTCAGTGGTCCGGGCTCTGTTGCCAGGGGACCCTCCGCTAGAGCATGCGCCTGTGCAAAATGACGTTGCGCTCCCTTGACAACTTGTCGCACCTCCTCGTTTGGGCTGCCTTTTTTCTACCTACTTTGTACACGTCTGCTCTCGGGCTCCAACTTGCTTTGCACACCTAGCATTGCATCTACCACTTGCAAATATTCTCGCATTGTTCATCAGCTACAAAGCCAGTTCCATTTCTCCTCCGCTCGTTATTCCATCTCTGTCTAACCACGTTGAATCTCTTTCCTCTCGTATCATCGCGCGACATCATTCACGTACCTGCCTACTGCCACCACCCACCCCTCTACCGCCCGCCACCCGACCAATAGTTACCGCTTCGCACGCATCCCTTCACCGGGTCATGAGCCACCGCAAACACCAGTATAGGCGCCGACTTGCTTGTTGAGTGTCACGCCATGTCACAGGACTTTCGTACGTCGTCCATCGGTCGGCGCCTCAAGAACAGCAGCAAGGACTCTAGCCGCCGCATTCAAACCAAGTCAAAGTCCAACATTGTCCTCGTCGAGCACGATGAAGCCCGCAGCTTTGCCCTCCGAACCGCCTACCTTCATTATCTCCTCCAGCCGAAAGCGAAGCGCAAGCAATATGTTGCCCCCCCAAAGCCCCCCGCCCGCACGCACACGAGCGTTGGCCAGCTCGTACAGGAATACGTGTCTGGCAGCGCCTACGGCCTCAAGCTTCCCAGCAACTTCCCCAACATTCTTCTGGATCGCGTTGGCGGCGTCTTGAAAGGTTCCGAGCGCTTGCCCGGCTTCAACGATGCTGCCGTCAAGCGCTGTTTCGCAGAGGCCTATACTGCCTTTTCTGAAAAGAACTTTCGCAGAACCATTGAAAAGGAACGCAAATTTGAACCCTTGGTCCTCATATTCTACTCGTCCGCCACCAAGGCTGCCCAAAGAGGTCGCGCCCCAGACGATGATTCCTGGAAGCTTTTGCCAGATCGTCATCTGGCGTTGTTTGTCCGCCTCGCTGCCACCATACTCCGAGACCAGGGCCACGAACGCGACAAGTCCGAATTGCTCTCCAGACTGACCACACTGGAAAATAAGCTCCTCACAAATGACCAAGATCTCGTCAGCTCTGGCTCAGATTCTGCAGGTACCACCATTGAAGTTGTTGTCCCTCTGAGCTATGACGTCAAGGACATGCCAATGGTTCAAATTGTCGCTGCCATATTTGGACTCAGCCTCTCAGAGGTACAAGCCGAAATCAACGAGAAGCGTAGTATTTGGAACGAGGAAGCAGCTCTCAAAGATCTCAAGACGTACCAGCAACGTCTGAACTCCAACGGTTCTGGTGCTCTCCGCAGCAATGACTTTGACGTCGAGGAATCATTCACCGAGTGGCAGAAATCCGAAGCGCACTTTCTTTCCCAGATGATGCTCGAGATCTTGACAGCCAAGCCCGAACTAGCGAAATCATCCCCCTCTGCCGATAAGCCCCTGACCAGTCGTCCACAATCAATGTACGTCGAAGATCAAGCCTATGCGGATCTCAGCCGTGCCATCTCTTCGGTAGACACACCTTTGGGATTCGATCCCTTGGCTTCTATATCTAGCATCTCTAGCGATGCAAACAGTATCCGGACTGTCGACCAAGGCGACTTGTACACCTTTATTCCATCCGATCCGCGCGCCTTTTATAAGTATATTCTTCAGCATGCCATGGCCTTTGACCAACTGCGTGCCCCCTCTGACGTCGACTATCAACCGCTCTCGAAGCAAACCATGGACTTTATGACGGAGCTTTGCGTACGGTGGCGATTACCGCAGGCTTCGCGACTGATTGTTTTGCTCGAGGTCGCGGCGCGCAAGTTTCTAGATCAGGAGCTTGTCCCCAAAGAGCTTGATATCATTCTGGATTTCGTCAAAGATCCCCAGCCAGAACCCAAGAAGGCGCCTTATATCCAAAATTACTCACTGCCTTTGACCAAGATACCGTCTAGCAAATGGACGATCCACGATTTTGCCGTTTATCAAAGCACTTTTCATTCCATTCATGACGCCACCTTGCGAGAACTTTACCGCATAATGGCGCAGTGCTACGACAGCACACCTCCTAATATTGGCGCTGTAATGTTCATACTTGAGAATCACCTCTATCAGGACGAGATCTTCACACCGAGACCAGAAGCAATTGCCGAGTTCACAGAATCTCTTACCACTGCTTTGCGAAACAAAGCAGTCGACGTATACCGCGAAAGCATGCGCAAAGAGATTCCAGTCGTTAAGGAGCAGTGGGAGTTTGCTCATGTCGTGAAGCTTGGCAAGACCATCACAAAGCTTTGTGATCGCATCAGAAAGCGTTACAAGAACAATCTAACCATTATGGGCGTGGATCCTTTTGCAATCTTAGTAGAAGAAGTTTTTCCCAATTGTGAGTGCGATGCTGGGGCGATTCTTGAAACAATTCTTGGGCAAGCACAAGCCAGTGGTGAAGACATCGATATCGAAGATGGCTTTGAGCTTTACAAGGAGCTGGTTGCTATACGAGACATTCACCAAAAACATCTCCCCCACAAACCTTTCGCTTTCAACGTTGAAAATTTGCTTGTCGACTTCGTCTGGCGATGGGTTCGCTCTGCTGAAGCGAAGATGACCAACTATGTCGACGAGGCAATCAAACAAGATCAGTTCCAGGTCCGCATACAACATGGTGATCACAGCCCTCGCGACTCAGAGAGACATAGCGTGTCTGTTATTGACATATTCATGCTGTTCAATCAGACAGTGGACCAGGTCTTCCAGTTGAAATGGGACAATGACGAACACAACGCTCGGTTTATGACAGCCCTTGCACGCAGCTTCTCGGCAGGCCTCGGCCGTTACTGCGAGGTTCTTGAGCTGCAGTTCTCCAAAGAAATGGATCGCCCGTCAGCCGAGGAGCTTGCAATGCAGACCAAGTCAACTCAAGAAAAATGGATGCAGTACGCCAAAGATGCCTGGAATAACAAAGAAAAGGCAGAGCCATTTCAGTTCTTTGCCGAGTCCTTTGTCAAGCTTAACAATATCGAGTTTGCAATGCAAGAACTTGACAAGTTGGAAAAGAGCATGCACTCGGATGCTTGCGCTGAATTGCTGGAAAAGATTGATGGCCCTAGAAAGCAGACACGAAAGCCAAGCAAGTACACATTCACCATTAAGGTTGTTGAAGCAGAAGACCTCAAGGCTTGCGATCCCAGCGGCTACAGCGACCCTTATGTCGTCTTTGGAGACGAGGTCAACAAGCGTCTGTATAAAACCCGTATCATCTACAAGAACCTTAACCCGCGATGGGACGAGTCTTTTGAGTTTACTGTGCAAGGTCCGGTGAATTTGATCGCAACTGTCTGGGATTACGACACGTTTGGAAACCACGATTGTGCTGGCCGAACCTCGTTGAAGATCGACCCTGTTCATTTTGGTGATTATCTTCCTCGAGAATTCTGGCTCGACTTGGACACCCAAGGTCGAGTGCTTATTCGAATAAGCATGGAAGGCGAGCGCGACGATATTCAGTTTCATTTTGGCAAGGCTTTCCGTCACCTTAAAAGAGCAGAGCGAGACATGGTGCGCAAGATTACCGACAAGGTATGTGGTACCAGGACCTCTGCAAATGACCGGTCATTAATCGAAGAACAGCTTACAAGTCAAATCAACTCGACGCTGTCCGTCGAAACCCTACGGGGCATCCTAGGATTGAATGGCCTTAGTTCGCAGGTGACCAATTTGTGGAAGAAACGTACATCTACTCTTCCAGTAGTGACGCCGGCACACATTGAGAATGCCCTGAAGCCGCTATTTGATTATTTTAACGATAACTTTACCATCATGAAGCAGACGCTAACTGATGCAACAATGATTGCCGTTATGACACGACTGTGGAAAGAAGTCCTCTTGACGATTGAAAACCTGCTTGTCCCACCCGTCTCCGACAAGCCATCAACACAGAAAGCTCTCAGCCGAAAAGAATTGGACATTGTTTACCAATGGCTCGAGCTCTTGTTTGTCTTCTTCAATGCCAAGGAACAGGACTCTGGCGAGCAGCTTGGCGTTCCCGCCGAGGTTCTCAAGTCGCCTAAGTGGCACGAGCTGGCGTCGCTCAACTTCTTTTACTTTGAAGACACGAACAGCCTCATCCGGGAGTCGGAGCGTATGGCCTCTGCCACGGCGCAGCGTGCGCAGCAGGCGCTCCTGAGCAACCAGCAGGCGATGCGACACTCAGCGCCGCCAGGCTTTGGGGCCGCGCTTGGCGGCGCAGGCGCCTTTGCAAGCATGGGCACGATTCGTCGCGGCAAAAGTATCATGATGAGCCGCAATCTGGGCACTATGCGCCAGGCCAAGGAGGCAAAGCGCCGCGAGACGCAAGCCGACCCCAGCGACGACATGATTCTGCGCATTCTGCGCATGCGTCCTGAGGCCGCGCATTACCTCAAGGAGCGCCACAGGCAAAAGGAGCGCCAGGCTGCGACGGCGGCGGCGGCCTTGATTGTCAAGAACTCGGTCACGCAGGGCTGGAACACGGGACTGAGGGCGGGCGCATCTTTTGGAAGAATGAATTTGCCTAGGCGATGATGTCCATTCGTCATCCAAATACAGTCGATTCACATCGTTTTATGCGTAGCGTATCTTTTTTGTTTGTATCGAATTGCGCGTCATGGAAGCGAATATATATCTTTTTTTTTTCAATGAAATCTCTTTATATTTAGAATGAGCACGGCTCGCTGTTGATTACTTATTGTGCGCATAGAAATAACAAGCTACACGCTTTTTAGAGTCTTCATCTGCTGGCCAGGGTGTTTTTGTCTCTTCAGTCTGCCAATTACAATTTGAGTCTGGAGCACTTGCCTGCGCAATGTTGTTAAAATACAATTAGAAGCATTCATCAGTATGTACGGCCATAGCTGAGCGAATAACCTGGAGCCCGTCTGGTTCTCGATTGTGGTTGATTGGCAGGTTGGGAGTAACTTGTGATGAGTCAAGGTTGAAGGCGATTGTAGCCAAACTTTCTTGTTCAACGTATAGTATCAAATAAAGCCGCCATTTTCAACCAAGTCACTTTGGCCGAGTGGTTAAGGCGGTGCCCTGCGTATGTACTCACCGATCTTCATATAGCCATCAACACTAACAGCCTCACTAGTAAGGCATTACGTTCGCGTGCGTAGGTTCGAATCCTGCAGGTGACGAGTTCTTTTTTGCCTATCTCATTCCTTAAATTAGGGAGTCTTGCTATTTACTCTTTTATAGTAATCCTGTGAGTCGCTTCTTTATACCTATATACGGATTAATAATAAGTATATGATGCCCTGAGTTTTCTATCTAAGATGTATTTATATATTAAGTATATAGTATTTCTCATGACAACAGATACTATACTCTATAGTATCCTATAAGCTCGTACTCATTTAGTGTTATCGTAAAAAGACTGATATTTCTTGCGATAGCCTAGAAATAATTCGCTAGACGTTACTCGACATGTATATCTGTTTTTGTACCCGTGTAAGGAGCGCGTACTCTCGTAGCGACACTACTGACAGCCGCTATATATACCACGGCCCGTAATGTTAAGCCACGGGGGCATCTAGCACCAACGCCTCTGTGGATAGAAGTGACTAGTGACTTGTTATTTCTAACAAGTCCTCTATTCAAGACTAAGAATCAGTTAACAGGATCGCAATACTCTACGAGTACTATTTACTAGTAGATATACAGTTAGAAGTAGTCTATAGATTAATGATTCCTCTCTGCTAGCTAGACTTTCTAGGCTACTTATATATCTCTGCGCACAGAGACGGTCGAACCTAACCGATATATTCCTAACTAAAGTAATAGTCTCTCCTTCGTGTATATAGAACTATTTTCTGTCTAGTACGTTATCTCTTACTAAACGTAATTTAATGACTCTTTCTTGTTAGATAGAATGCATTAACAAGCATAATATAAGTCAGACTCGATACCCCTTACGCCTAAAGTCAGCTATCTTAGCGCACGGTAGGTGTCTTTATGACTTGGTCTTACTATTAGGGTGATAAACAGATCGCTAGTAGCCTTCTATATACGAGAGAGTATTACACGAATTATAATCAAGACCCCTTCTTATCATTGTTCTCTGCTTAATATATTTGCTATCCTAATAAAGCTATCTATCCTGATTTAAATGATTCCACGTTTTCTTCTCGGAAAAAAACGTATAGGGGGCTAGAAGGCAAAAAATACTCATACGACACCTGCAGGATTCGAACCTACGCACGCGAACGTAATGCCTTACTAGTGAGGCTGTTAGCGAAAGAGTCCTTGGAAGTCGGTGATTGTGTATACATACGCAGGGCACCGCCTTAACCACTCGGCCAAAGTGTCAATTGTTAGGCATTCGAGCGCGAATTTGTAATTATACTCTCTATCATTTTCACCCCTCTGACCAACTGGCTCACCCTCGATTCCGTTTGCGAACCTAGGCACAAAAAGAGTATCCTGTGCTGGCTTGATTTTGTGTTCGTTTTCGTTGCTCAATGGAGAACCCCGCCTGAGCGTGAAAACGCAGAAACATCCATCCTCTTCGTCAACATTTTGCTGCCAAGCCACGCTGAAGTCTCGCAACGGCATTCCACGACGACAAATGCTGTACGCGCTGTGGGCTGATGGGATATTCCAGGGCCACCTGCGTCAGGTGCAATATCTGCGTATATTGTAAATTCGAAAACCACTTGATAGTGGACTGCCCCAAGGCACAGTCGTGCGCTTTCTGCGGAGACAATACACACATCACGAAAAGATGCACAAACTGCAGAACCGCAACACCAACGACACGAGCCAATAGAATCCGAGTCAGCCTTGTGCACGAGTTTTGTCTTTTGAGAAAATAGAAGAGGAGAGAGCCTACCCCCCTTGAGCGCTGAATATCTCGGTTCTGGGACCGGGCCATGACTCTGAAGCTTGGCAAAATCGGAGAGGTTGCTCACACGGTATGCAGACTAAATCCCTCAAACTAGGTACAGACTTCAGTTGCTAACTCTCCAAGAGACGCCCCGACCAAGTGATCAGCCAAAATATAATGTTTTGCCAAATCTGAAGAACGAATGCACGGCGTCTCTACGACGCCAGTAATGACCGGCTTCCAATACCAGATCTCTCGCAATACAAAGAAACAATTGAGACATGTCCTGGAATAGAGGACTATGCCGACTTTACGCTCGAGCAAATTGACGGTAGTATTCTTGCTCTTCAGGGTGAGCCTCTCACTCCGACGGCTGGAAAGAGTCAGACTACAGCAGTCAGAGCCATGGCCCTTGAATGTGGGATGCCGGGACTACGTCACTGATAGTCGATGCGACAACTACCTGCAATTTTATGTCGATCAGACAATCAAATCCACTCGAAGAATTATGCATGATTGGTCACTGCCAATCTGTTTTGAAATGCAAATCTTCCTCTTTGCATTATTATATTGTCTCTCTGAGCAATGGCCACCGGCGGGGAAATTCCTTACGGCTCTGGTCACTACCTTGTAGCATGGGCATCTCTCTTCTCCATTGCATCACAGCCCGGCTGGAGCCCTGAAGCTAAGGTCGTCGACGCTACTTCCGGCTAGACAGGTGGTATTGAGAGATTCCATGTGCACTAATATGTGCTACGCTGGACCGGACCACACGCTGACGGCGCTCGGTATTGATGGAGCCGTGCTGTACATTTTTTTTTGGGGGGAATCATTATGTTCCTCCTCTTTATTCGATATCTACTATATGAGAGAGAGGTTGAAATGAGCCTGTACTTCTGTGTCTGCGGTTCGAGGTACGGGGATCCTCATCACACGCTCACAGTTGCAGCTGATGCCAACGTTGAAGAGCAATTCTTCAACTGAATGAATATTTCTGATTAGTCTTATTAAATAAAGACAATTTCTGAAACCAAGAGGCCCAAGTCACAATCTTCCTACTTCTTCCCGCACCGTACGGGTATTGCTCATTTGGGTTTCCAAGCTTCTGTCCATTACTTCCAGAAATGTGTCGACGCACTGGGGGGCACATGGTCAGGACCGCTGCCCCAGCCGCTCTCCCTGGGCCCCAGGTGCAGCTCCAGCACGCCGCCCTCGCTGAAGAAGCTGTGCGTCAGCCAGCTCTTGCTGTGCGGCCGGCCGTTGAGCGTCGCGTTTTGCACGTAAATGTTTTTGTAGGCGGCGTCAAAGTTGCGCGTGCGCACCGTGGCCGTCTTGCCAGTCACCGAGTTGCGGATGCTAAACGCGCGGAAAAAGGGCGCGGTGATGAGGTAGACGTCCTGGCCGCTCATGGGAAAGAGGCCCAGCATGGTGAGCGCGGTGAAGCTGGCCATGGCGCCCGAGTCGTCGTTGCCCGGGATGCCGACGAGGGTGTCGTTGAAGGCGCTGGGGATGTACTTGTGGGCGTGCTCGGCGGACAGGCCGGGGCGGCCAATGTAGTGGAAGAGGAAGAGCATGATGTACGACTGCTCGTTGCCAATGTAGAACAGGCCGGGCGTATCGTGCAGGTAGCGCAGGCGGCGCAGGAACTCGTCGGTGCCGCCGAGCGTGGGGACGAGGGTCGCCACGTCGTGCGGGATGTAAAAGGTGTAGAGCCAGGAGCCGCCCTCGTACGTCTCGTGGCCGTTTTCGTTAAGGTAGCACGACGTGAAGTTGTAGAGGTCGGTGCAGATGGCCGGGTCCTGGCGGCCAAAGGTGCCGTTGAGGTAGCGCGGCTGCAGGAAGCCCTGGAAGCCGCTGTCCACAAAGTCGGCCTCGTTTTTGCTGCCGGTGAGGTTGAGGCGCGAGCGCGACTGCGAGTCATACATGTTGAGCCAGTTGCCGGAGCGGTTGAGATATTTTTCGGCATCGTGGACCTTGCCCATGCCGCGCGCCATCTCGGCAATGCAAAAGTCGTTGTAGCTGTACTCAACGGTGCGAGAGATGCTGCGAGTGTAGATGCCCACGCCATACGGATCAAAGTCGTCGGTGGGAATATAGCCCATAGTCTTCCAGGAGTGCAGGCCGCCACGACCTTCAACCGTCCACAGAGGGGGCTCGTCTTGGGAAAACGAAAAAAACGTCAGTATTCAATATTGGAACAGAAAATACGGGGAATTTGTGGGAGGGACAGACCTTCAGCGTCCGAAATAACGGCTTCATATCCCGTCTCCCAATCGATTCCGTCAGTGAGGCCCTTGAGATACGAGTCGGCAAGCAGGTTGTCAGCGTTGCTACCTCCCTGGGTAAAACCTTTGCAAAGAGACATGCGACAGTCGGGCATCTTGCCCTCATGGCGGTATATGTCAATCAGACTACGGATCATCAGCGTTTGAGCGTGGGGATCAACAAGGGTGAGAAGAGGGTGGGTGCTGCGGAAGCTGTCCCAGATGCAGTAGTACGAGTCAAAGTATGGCTCATCGCTCTTCCAGAGAGGGTTTTCACCTAGAATCAAAAATGAGTTGCTGAAAGATCAAGTACGCGCAGTAAAACCGACCAGTATAGTCCTGAGGAGATATGAGAGTTCTATAGAAGCCACTCCAAAAAGTCCGCTGCAGAGACTTGCCAATACCCGTGTTGTCCACCTCGATAACATTCAGCTTGGAGCGCCAGGCAGCCTCGGCTTGGTCACGAGTTTTCCGAAAGCCAAAGTTGGGAATCTCTTTTTCAGCGTTTTTGCAAGCCTGATCAGCACTGATGAATGAGAGTCCGACACGGACCAGGATCTGGTTGTTTTGAGGTGGTTCGAATTGGACCCAAGCCCCGGCCGGGACATTGTTCGTCACGTTGAGGCTCTTGGGGTCATTGCCAGCACGGTTGTTTATCCAGACACCATTGCCGCGCATTTGGGCACCGTGAAAGTCGACACAAAAGTGAGATTCATAGGTACCAACACCAAACGAGGGTTTGAAAGTGCCATTTCCAGTGATGCGTCCCGTCGCCCCGTCCACCAATACTGTGGCCTTTTCGCGTGACTCGGACAGATCAGACAGATCAGCGACGATAAGGGGGACATAAGGAACATGCGGATCTGTATTTTTTGTGGGGGTCCCGTCAGTGGGAAAGGTGAAGCGATACAGAGCGGTGTGGTTGGAAACGGTCATCTCGGCCGTGATGGACGTGTTGAGGGTAACAGCAAAGTAGCCGGGACGTGCGGCGACGGTGCCGTTCTTGCGCTGAGAGGCGCGAGTAATTTTATTGAAATAGCATCTGTTTAGCTCATTACCAGGGCATCCAGTCTGCGCAAAGATGGGAAAGTTGCCAAGTGAAGCGGCCTGCAAGGAACATGTCAGCGTTGCTGTAGATGGTAGTCGAGTGTCAAGACGGGATTGCCCTGGCTTACACCACCAGTTCCGCTGTCGTGCATGTGGGAGAAGCCGGTGACTGTGGAATCTTGTCAGTAGCTAGAAGAGTAGAAATCATATCGCATATCCTACTGTCTGCATCGTTGGACGCGAAGCCGCCCTGAATCTCCTCGTTGACATCGGCGACGGCCTTGGCCATGCTATATGGTAGGCTGGCACCAGGGAAAACATGGCCTGATGCGGAAGATGACTATTAGCATATATTTCTTTGATAGAAGACGATTAATCTTGTTAACCTCCATTGACAGTTCCAATCAGCGGGTCTACATAGTCGAGAACATCAAATTGGGCCGCATCGGAAACCTGTGTAGCCGCTGCAGCAGCAGCGTAGAGGAGCTGGCCCAAAGCCAAAAGTCCAAGAAGCATCTTTTCCGGCGAATTTTTCAGGCCAAGACGAGGTTAGCGAAAAAAATGTAAAAGACAAAGATTTGGAAAAAAAAAAATGACCGCAGGCCAGTACGATTGAATCCAGCTACTTGTATGATGCATGATGCGAGGGAGGGGGAGAAGAAGGGGAGCCCGGGGCTACTGGTATATTGTCTCCCTGCAAGCATTAGTCCAGAATGGTCTGTCATGATGTCGTGAATTGTTTTAGCGGATGAATGTTGGGCATCTCGGGAGGAGCGGTCGGGCAAATCGGGATCTGGAGAAGCGGGGTATACAATCACTAGATCAGACCGAAGGGAGGAAAAGCAGGGTTGGCGAGCTCGGCTAGGCAAGGTTATGTACGAAGACGTCTGCAGCATATTGTCGTGAAGCCTTGGCCTGTACCGGGTGGTTATAGGCCGGGTAGTCTTGCAGCTATAATACGAAGATGCCTGCATGTATGTACAAAGGAGGGTGCCTGGAGGTGAAGTCTTGATAGACGACTTGTGTTAGTGCCGGTTGTAGCTCCATAGTGGCTGGCAATGCTCAGTCAGACGCTTGACAGGGTGGGCAAATAGAAAGCAGCCAGGAGGATTAATACTCGCAAGCTGCATCCCGTGCTTGCTTCCATAAAAGAGACGATTTATGCATAGCCTGCAAGATATTGACTAAAATTCACTACTCTCTCATCATTCAAGCAACGTTGAATATAATCGTAATCGTTTTTCCAAAAGCGGATCAAGCCGCCGCCACTAAGATTCATACTCTAGGCTTTTACCTTGCCCCTAGTGATGTCGTCTCCATTTTTGGCCTACTTTTTGCCAGATCTATCCGTACAACCCGTTAATCCGTACAGCTCCACCAGATGTAACCGCGAACAGCATCTATGCAACTACAAGTGGTGTAGCTTAGCTGCTCATTCACGATTGCAATTGAGAAAACCACAGCTAGCGATTGCTGCGATTTGCCAATCTGCAATTACTCACCACCATCTGCAAGTACCCGCTAACTAGCAGCGACATTGGTAGGCGATACCGAGAGCAACGCCACTCGTAGCCCAAGAGCCCTCACTCACCCTTGCGACATTTTACTACAATGATTGATTGTAAAATTTCGGGCAGATCTTATGGATGACTTCTCACAGTGATTGTTTCGCACATCATTGGCGGTGCTATTCGCAGTGTTGCTCCTGTGTTGCTTATTCCCTAAACCGATACTAAATCGATAGTACAGTGGCGGCAGTGGCGGTGCGGGTGGCGTTGGTGGTGGTGTGAATTAGGGTCGTAACTCACCTGAGGGTACCTCAGTGAGTTAAGCTAAGGGAGGGCACCCTTAGCTAAGGTCCCCCCTACTTTAAAAATTTATTTAAGGTATAACCTATTAGTTAACTATACTAGATATATAATAAAAGGATAAATATATTTACTAATTAATAAAGAATTAATCTCTACTTAATATATACTTAAAGTATATAAGCTTTATTAATAATATAACTATTTCTAAACCTATTATTATTTTATTATAAATATATTATAATAAATATACTTTTACTTTTTTATATAATAACTTTATATAAAAATTTTATAAGTTATTAAATATATTTAAATAGTAAAACTTATTAAGATAACCTCTTTAAATATAAATTATCTAATATAAAAGTAATTATTTATTTAAGTAAAGTTTATTATTATTTTTAACTAAATAACTTAACTCTTTACCTAAAGTTATAATTATTTAGTTTATAATTAAATCTCTAATATTATATTTAATATTACTAATTAGAGATTTACTAATCTATTTTTAATATATTAATATTATAATAATAGTTAAAAGCTATAGATTAGTATTAGTAATTTTCTAATAACTATAAAAGCCTAAAGGCTATAATAATATATAACTAATTATTAATAAGTTAAGAATAACTTATAAACTAATTATTAACTACTTAATAAATATAATTC
>NW_007930852.1:0-3034 GCF_000280675.1 Beauveria bassiana ARSEF 2860
AGGTATATTACTTACTTATCTACGCTACTTGCTTATTAATTATGTTATAATTAGCTACTTTAGCTTTTAAAGTAAGTTTTAATAGTTTTTTATATTTCTATAGTTAACTTACTAGTAGCTTAGGTGCTGAAAGTGGGACTGACTACCTGAAAGGGAAGGCGGTGGTTCGGGGCAGCGAATTTGCAACGACCTACTTTACCATACCAATACTAACTCAGACCAGACTATTCCGATCACTGGTCCCGGGCGGCCCTAAAACGAACCAAGGCCGCGTCAGTCATCTTTGACAGAGATGGTAACACTGGAGTACCTTCGGCTAGGGCTCTTGCTGTTGGTCTTGTCGCTGACTAGCTATGCACACAAATATCAATGTCCGCAGGCCTTTTACTTCGCCTGTAAGACCCTCTTTGTCCTGCAGTTTCGGGTCGCCAAATTCGAGTCGATCACGGACGAGAACTGTCAAGTAGACTGCTGGATCCTCCCAACTGAAACTAGCTATCGCACGTAGCGATATGCTCTTGATCGACTGTTGATGCACGGCTGGAGAAGGTGCCAAGGCATGTTGGGTGGCCAGGTCAACGTCGGTGGGTTGAGTTGTCAAAGAGAGTTTTGTAATGGTACCCATGAGCCAGCGCGCAAAAACGACGTCTTTATCCGAATGTGGACTTGTGCTAGAGCCAGCCTGCCAATCGTGCAAACAACGAACTAACTACTTCCGCCCGTCCTTGTATAAGTACCGGCCAGACACGACTGTCTAGATTAGGACAAGGCGGACGAAGATCGGGTAGAGGCAATCATAGCGGCTGGAATGGAAGCTAATCCCTTTCCGAAAAGAAGAGGAATGCATAAGATCTAAGGAGGCTGCAGCAGCGGATTATGCGGCACAAGAGGCCATATATTCAGACAACTAGAAGACTAGAAATCGATCACAAAATCTTGACTGCAGCGTGGCTGGTCGGTGGAGGAGGGGTTGCGCCAAAGGTAAAATTTTAAATGCGCGCCCCTGTATTGGCCGTCACCTGAAAGGCCTGCTTCTTCCGGTCACAACGAACACAATTTTACTAAGTTTGGTCATGATCTGGCTATGATACGGCTACTACTATATCAAGGTTCGATTTCTAAAGGTAAGGCCGTTTCCGTTAGATGAATAACGTGTGTATCTTAACACCCCCGTCAGATCATAGTCATAGACCAGAATAGTATCAAGAAAAGATGTCTATAGAGCTAGGTGGTTTCCCTACTTAATTCAGCTTTAAGCTATAGTTATAAAGTTATAAAATTATCAAGTTATATCCGTTTCCGTTAGATAAATAACGTGTGTATCTTAACACCTCCGTTAGATTATAGTCATTGACGAGAAATAGTCTGAAGAACAGATGTCTATAAAGCTAGGTAGTTCCTCTAGCTAATTTGCATGTATTGTTCGGATATAGAAGGAATCTACCTCGACAACGTCAAAATCCTCTTCATCTAAACGTGTTACAACCTATATCCCAAACCGACTAACCCAAGACTTACTTGTACCATGCAAGACCTGCCCATCGACAAGCCACCATCTTTCCACGCCTCTCAGCATGGAGAAGTTCCTAGCGAGGATGACATGGGGTTTAATGACCCCCAAAATATCTTGTATACCAATTTGCAGGGTGAAGGCCTCCCCGAAAGATTCAGGGAGCGGCTGGCCGAGCTGGAGCAAATGCTCCAGCTGACTCACCAGCTTGTCACGATTCACTGTGGAATTCAGGTAAAGAGGAGGAAAGAAGAAGGAGTGCTGCCGAGCGACGCTAGCGAAGAGTCTGAGTGGAGGCGGGCTGCGTACCGAGTTAGGGTCATGGAAACGTACTTCCAGGACGGTATTTATCCATGGTATGCAGATGCCCGACCCCGAGTGAGCGCTATGTAAAGCTAACTATAATCTAGGTTTGTCAGCCCGGGGCCATCAACTTGTACTGAAAATATCGCGGTCGAGAGAAGCCGGTTTCACTGGGAATTGCTCACAAAATGGCTCATGGGGATTTTGCTTCCTCGACCAGTTACGACGTCAGTTGAGGCCATCTTTCAGTCGATTGGTGAAACCATCAAAAGCACTAGAAATACCTCTGAGAACACGCTTTTCTTGGGTATATTACAAGTTTTTACATATGATGAGATACGAGATGATCTTCGTACATGTAAGTACACCTCAAAACTGATGTATGGAGGATGTTTCTGACTAGAGTCAATCAGCAATTCGGGGCATCAAGTATAAATTGGATCAACGAACGCATGAAATTGTCCGCATGAAAAGTAGTCAGACCTCGATCGAGGCGCTCTTAGCTTATGACCAAGCTAACTACATGTTCAACGAGCGAACTTGGCAGATGATGAAGCCCGAGGTGGAAAAATATATCCTCGAGACTGGAATCGGCAATATCCGCGATCCCCCATCGGTCCCAGTCTAACAGCTCTCATTGCCTGCAAACAAAACTCGATTCGCAGTATATCAGGTATACTCGCAACCGCGCTACCGCTCTACTTTGAGTGATTCTGCAGACATGTCGGCGGAGAGTTTTATGACGAAAATGGTGACTACTTGAGCTGATCTCGGGCTCTCTATGGAAGGCTTTACGGGGCAAGATGGCATCTATTCTACACCATTGCATCATCCAATCAATTTGCGGTCACATTGAAATCCCATGGATTAGTCATTGAATCCAGAATCCCATCGATAGTCACCCGATAATCGTTCAATCCCGAGCCTATTTATCGTACAGCGTTTGTCGCGTATCCATGCGTCGGCCTTCTCAAGCAGTGATGAGGTTTTTCTCGCCTCTGCCAGTTTCATGCACAGCACATCGGTGGGCTGGCCGAATAGTAAGGATCAGGAGTAAATTGTTTGCCATGCTGGTGCTCCACGTGTGCTGCCCATTGAATGGCAGCTACAGGGACGACAAGATGCCCAGCTTTCCGTCATGAAGGACACTCCAATGCCACTTCGAGATTTTCTCACTAGTTGTACTCTTCCTGTCATCATCCTCTAACTGTAGCAGGTGTG
>NW_007930852.1:3134-53065 GCF_000280675.1 Beauveria bassiana ARSEF 2860
TCGCAAAACCCTCAATCATTTCCTTTGTTTTATGCCCTGATCTTGAGTTTTTTTGGTGACAGGTGACTGGTGACTCGGGATACATCGAAGAGAACTTATATATAACCCTACTAGGCTATAATACTACTATATCAGCTCTCTTTACGCTTATTAGGGATCTTCCTATTATAAAATATTAATATAAATACTACTATATAAAGTAGTGAGATGAGAATATAATTTACTTTACACATTCGTCTAGTGTGCCTTCAAAAGGCTATTAGAAAAGAATAAAAAGAGCAAGAAAGAGATAAGTTACCTCTACGCTAATAGCCACGTAGAAAGAGCTATATGCGCAGAAGTCTCAAATACATCATGACGGATCAAGATCCGCTTCTCCTTGGTCTTAGTCTATGACTAGACCGTCAGCAAAACCCCTAATCTACCGCCGAGACAAGAGCTGAAGCATGACAGGAATGGTAGGGCCCGTATATACGGACGGAACGAATATAAGCAGTCAACTCATGATTGATCCTATCTCAAACTATGAGGTGCAATCTATGGATAAAAAAGGTGGTAGGAGACCTAAATGAAGAAGAAGACGGGAAAGAATCGCAAGGGTCACTGTATATGCAAGACAACCCTCTCACGAATCCCATGGTATCGTGAATGTGAAAAATCAAGACCAAGCGACCCTCACTTCCACATTGCCATTCTGTCCTGGGATTGGAAGGCTAGCCGACCGCAAGACTTGGGGCTTGAAACTGACTGATCCTGTCGCTATATTGTCATTGAAGGACTCGGGGTCGTGGTCTGTCAGATCTACATGAACCTCGAGGGTATCGTCCATTGGCACGGCCATGACAGCTCTCGACAGAGGAATCTTTTTTCCTTGGCCTATCTCGATGTGCTCATTGTCCGCCTTTTGGAAGAGCTGGCGCTGGACAAACCTGCTGTGCACCCTGACCGTCCCAAAAACATTGGCAGGATCCTCGTTGTCTCCGTTGACCATGACGACTTCCACCAGAGCCTCTGCGGCGTTGCTCATCACCACGTAGTCGACCTTGCCTTGGCCGTATGCGCCGCTGATTGGCTTTGGGATGGGCACGTCGTACTGGTTACTCGCGTTGTAGACGTTCCATGAAAGCTGGTCCTTGATAATCTCGTCGTCGTTGGATATGTCTCTGTCCTTGTCCACGAGATTGAAATCAATGACGAAGCTGCCGGCGGCGGAGATGGTTCGAGATGGACCCGTGAGCGCGACTCGGTCGCCTGGAGAGACGGATTGGTCGTTGGCTCTGTCGACATTGTAGAGATATTGACTGCTCAGGCCGTCGGTCGCTGTGATGGTGCCGTAGAGGTCGCCCGGATCCTCCTTGTCAATATTGTCAATCTCCAGCCAGAGAATCTCGGCCAGAGGGCGGCCAGAGGGAATCAGTGCCTGGGCCTGGCGTCGAGGCCTGGAGCCGCCGTCGATGGAGTAACGGAGCAGGACGCCAATCACAGCAACTGCATCCGTCACCGAGTTGATGCCCATGGCGTTTGGTCGGGGAAGCTGTATCTGGCCCTCGGGATTCTGATCATGACGAAGCAACGCTGTAGAAACGTCCCCCCAGCCGTTTTCGAGCGCCGTGAACCGTTCGTCAGGTGTAACGCCCTCGCTGTAGTTGTTGGTGATGGTGTCGGATATATGGGTGAACCTGATGGCTTCGCATATCATCTGGATAACGACAAGCAGTGAACGTGCTCTTTCACGACGGTCAGCCGTGGTGGCAAGCTGGTTTACGGCCGTGGTAAGCTGCTGCTGGCCAAGGGCGGTTTCGCTTCTGCGCCGCGCCGCAGTCGTCTGCAGTGAGTTGTAGCCACCATCAAAGCCCAAGTGCGTAGATCCGTCAATCAGTTGCGGGTCGACATTCGCCACGCCGAATTCGAACCACTGATCAGAGTCCTCTGCTCGGTACCCGTCCAGGTAAAGGTTGTCGCTTCGGATCCTCAGTCTCACAGCCTGAGACTGGGTACGCAGCACAATGTCGAACCAACTAGTGGGCGGCATCCGCTGAGGAGGGAGAACGGGGCGGCCATGCGAGGAAACACCAGAATCCTGGACTCTGCGGCGGATTCGCTCAATGAAGTTCTTGTACACTTCTTTAGTACTCAGGTCAACCTTTAGTTCTTCGGCCGGAGTGTCATCCCGCCGCTCTAGCTGCTCGGACTGGCGGAAGAATGGAAGGCCAAACTTGAGCTCCTCGACGTTGAGGCTATGATCAATGTTGCTACCGCTGTACTCTAAGCCTTGGGGCACGATGTTGCCAGGCTCACCGGGAAGGGGGCTGGCGGCCGTCAAGCTCAAAGCGGCAAGGGTAAGTATATGAAATTTCATAACTGAAATCTATCTCTTTTATAGAAGCAGTGAATGGGTGACTGAAAGAAAGAATAGATCCTGATGCCCCGATGGTTGGTGGAAACGGTTGGAGAAGTAAGGTGCTACAGCGGCGGCTTTATATGTCACGACTGGAGCAGACGGAAGATGAGAGCATGTCCTGCAATCTCAAAAATTGATCAACTTGCTTCATCATGGGAAATGGCCATGTCATGCTGTCGCCCCGGCCATCCCATGGCAACGCCGTCTGGCATTGACATGATTGCCTTGATATCAATCCTATAGTGGTATCATTGGCAAGTGGCATGAACATTTAACGTGCAAATTACTTTGTGTTTAAGCTTGTTATGATCCATGCATTCGCTTGGCGCCTGAGGTTGATTAATATGCAAATGGGCAGTAATATAACACTTGCACGAGTTTGAGAGGAGAGTAGTATCCGTGCATCAAGCCAAGGCGGAGTGTATGCATACTGAAAGCTCACCTTACCTGCACTGCCCTGACGCGGTTTTACGAGTAAAAAAGTAAGGCTCTAATCCGTATTTTCTGGCTCCATTCTGTAAAGTAGGACGTAAATTTTCTTAAGACTTCTAAGTTTATAAAGGCACTTGAACAGGAACCTTTTTTCCTTGGTAGAGGGTTACCGCCTAGTAAGGACTTGTAGGGTAAAGGGAAATCCGCTATTATGGTCGTACTTCTGGTATTGGGATAGAGTAGGGACAATGAGGGTCCATTTTAATCAATTAAACTCATCTACTGCGCACATAAATTTGTCTGTAGGAGTTAACAATGAGGAATCGGTTGGAGCGGAAAGGGCAACGGAGTTGGGCTGATTCATGAAGTACATGAGTCATGGGCAATCAAGACAAATTCAGACAAATTGGATTGAGATCTACGCCATCCTATTTAAAAACCTCTCGCAGCTACATCCAGTGTTTCTCGTAATGCCTGGGCTGCCTGAGAGGGACGGACTCGCGCGAAAACACGTGAGAACACTGTGGCCCAACCAACCTAATCATACCATGGTCACGATAGCAATCAAGACGTTATGCTAGATGATACGTATTAAAGTATAATAATGGATTTTTTTGAGTCATGAAAGACTATTTATGGAAAAGTATGTCAACTTGAATGACTATTGGCCAACAATCAGTTGTATTATGTACAGATATCAGGCGTTGGCCTACTCTGTGGAAAAGGCCGCCCAAAGGCCCACCGGCTCTAACTGCCGACATTATCTGCAAACCGTAGTCAATCCGCCTACCTAATCAGTACCAAATTGACAAGCTACAAAATGAAGAATGCAACAAAAGCAGACAAAATCGCAATTGGTCTAGTAAGAGCGCTTCTCATCATCCGAACCCGTCAGGGGAGCCGAGTTGCGACCTTGATGCTTGGCCTGCTCCACCACCTCAAAGTGGTAGAGCGGCGGCTTGGTGGCATTCTTCTGCAGCAGCACGTGGCGCTTAAAGAACCAGGGCAGGGCGACCGTCACCTGGTAGTGGGCAAACTTGCGGACGGGGACGGCAAAGACCCAGTCGAGCTCCTCGAGCGAGCGCTGCATGGTCTCGGGGACGAAGAGAAAGATGAGGACAAACGCCACGACGTTGAAGCCGGCGTAGACTCCAAACGCGCCAACGGGCTTGGCCTCGTGCAGCAGAAAAGGGAAAGACGTGCCCAGGACGGCGGCCCAGAAGAGACAGGTGGCGACGGCGAAACCCATGCCCGTCTCACGATGCGACAGCGGGTAGACTTCGGCACTGTAGGTAAAGGGCACGGGGCCTTCGCCCGGGGAATAAAACGCGGCAAAGAGAAAGACAAAGAGACAGACGAGGCCGGTGCGGAGGTCGCCCAAATCCTTGTCGATGAGGGTGCAGAGACCGGCGGCGAGCAGCGTCCAGAACATCTGGGGAAAGGTAAAGAGCAGCAGGCTGCGGCGGCCAAAGGTGTCTATGGTCCAAAAGGCCGGGAAAGCAAAGAGCCAGTTGACCAGGCCGAAGCCAAAGGAGCCAATCATGGCCTTGAACTCGGGAAGACCCGACTCCTTGAAGATGGAGGTGGAGTAAAAGGCAATAATGTTGATGCCGCACATTTGCTGGGCAATCATGACGACAAAGGCAGAGAGGTTGGCGCGACGCACGCGCGTGACGGTGAAGAGCTGCGCGAAGCGGCTGACATAGTTGGTCTTGCTGAGAATCTGCTCCTCAATCTCGAGCTGCGTGCCAATGTAAAAGATGTCGCGAGCCACCTGAATCTCATTGTGCCGCAGCACCGACATGGCCTTCCACGCATCCGCAAAGCGGCCCTTTTTCATGTACCAGCGCGGCGACTCCGGGCACAGATAGATGCCGACCAGCAGCGGCACGGCGGGGATAAACGGCGCGCCGAGCATCAGGCGCCAGTTGATGTGGGGGACGTGAAAGACGGCCAGGTTGAAGGCGGTGCCGAGCATGATGCCAAAGGCCGTCCACATTTGCCAGGACATGACGAGGGCGCCGCGGATCGAGGCCGGCGCGTTCTCGGCCGCGTAAATGGGCACCGTCGAGGCCTTGGCGCCCATGCCGATGCCCATGAGCAGCCGGCACGCGAGCTGCTGCTGCCAGGTGTGGCAAAAGGCGGAGCCGATGACGGGCCAGATGCAAAAGTGCGCCGAGAACCAAATGGTGCCGCGGCGGCCAAAGTAGTTGTTGAGGGGGTCGGAGAGCCAGCAGCCTATGAAGCTATTCATTGCCCCCGTCACCATGTTAGTGCACTTGCTCGGCATACATTGGAGAAAGGTTGTTTTGGGGAGGGGAAGGAGGCGGGGGAATGGCAAACTTACGCGCTGCCAATATACGGAGCGGCATTGATGAGACCGACGAGAATCTGCTCGCGCGCGCTGTCACCGCCAATGCCATAGTAGCTCGGAAAGAAGATGGTTGCGCCATTGGCACCCGTCTGGTCCCAGCCCTGAACGGCCGCGCCAATCGAGCACATGGCAATGGTCCAAAACAGGCGCGCGGGCATGGTCCACTTGTTCTTGCTCTCGCGTTCCAAGACGGCGAGCTCCTCAGTCGTCAGAGCCTCATCGCCGTCAATCCGGTCAATGTCGGTCGGGTTCTGCGCGACGAGGGCGCCTTTGCGCAGGATGGAAATGTGCTCAGAGAGACCGCGTGAGCGGGCAAAGTCGTCGACATTGCGCATGAGCTCATCGCGGGGGATGCCGTCGAGCGGGTTGCGGATGCGCGACTCGAGATCGCGCTCGGCGACGACGTCTTCGGCGTGGGTGGTGCCTTTTTCAGCGTAAATGTCGGCGACGGCGGCCTTGCTAATGTCGTGGGACATGGTGGGCCGAGTCTGCCTTGTGGTTCCCGTGTACAAGGACTAAATATGAGGGTGCTGTATTGAAAATGAAATAGGTAGATAGAGTATTGTAAAGTCAAGTAAAGCAAAGTAAAGGGTCAGGTGGCTGAGGTTGAGTGCGTCGAGGGGAGCCACTTGTATAAGATGTCTAGGACAAGATGGAAAAAGAATAGGAAAGAGGGGGGGATGATCAACAGCGGGGGGAATGTCTGGAGTATAAAAAGAGAATTTCGGAAGAGAGACCGGGCGGTCCATCCTTTCCCCCGGTCGGGCTCTACTATGCAGACATCTGAGTATGGGGATGGTTGCGGATAGACGAGGCGCAACGCCAAGCCTAGCGGTCCCGGGCCAAACAAGGTCAAGGTACATGAAAACAGCCGAGTAACTGACGAGTAATTAGTGCCATGTAGAATACGTTCGTAGAATACAGGCGGTGTCGGCGGCCCCTTGCCCAGTGCGGCCAATGTTGCATGCCAGCGAGGAAGGGACCAACACAAGCACGGGGAGCATCCTGGACTGGGTCAGTAGCGTGGCTACGGTTTATTAGGGCGATGCTTAATGGAATAGTTAAATTAATCGACATCCGTACTGGTAATAGCCTAATAGGCCAGTGCTTCTTTAGCGGCTGAAGAGTCCCCCCTCCATGCTGATGTGGAACGGACGGGGTAGTCCGAGTGACGAACCCTTGCCATTTCTAGCGTCATGATTCTTGAGACAGTTGAGGAAAACGTTTCGTATTGAAGGCACATTGAAAAAGGAACCAAGTCAATTGGCGGGTTAGACCTGAATGCCAACTTCAGCAGGCTATTTATCTTCTTTCTGTAATAAGTAATGTTCCCACTCGGCAGTGATTATGCTGGTACATTGTCTTGCTCGCCATACTTTGACCGCCCCAGCGTACCAATAGCCGACGCCACAAAGACGACTTGACAATACTGCAATACTAACTCTGGTACTTAGTCGCTGAGAGATTGGAAAGTATGTGCCATCAGGGCCATTGCAGCAACAAAGCGGCGACTAGGCCAGGTATTGATGTACAAAGTAATCATGCAAAGCATGTTACCTTCTGCCCCCATCATGTAAGTTATTCTCCAAATCGCGTGGGTCGTGTCAAGCCACAAGCCACCAAGGCCACTCACTCCAAGAGCTTTTGAGCCGCCCCGGCTAGGCTGTGGTTGCAACCGGCGCTGCTAGGCCGCCCAAAAAGGAAATCACACTTGCCCGCCCATACCAGACTTTATTAGAGCAGCTGATGTGAATCAAGACGACGAGACATTGTCCCTCCCGCAAGCAATCTATTTGTCTCAATCGCAAGCATCGCCACCCGCGCCGGAAGATTATCTCTGGTTTGCCTCGAAAAGTATTTCGACGGGGTATCTATTAATCCAAAGAGTTGAAAATCCTGTGGCTGGTTGATCTCTGCGAATCATGCGACTGCTACTCGCGCCACCATCTCTGCCGAATTGTGTGGCTTGCATCTGGTTCCACTATAATCATTGTGGCGTCCTTTAGCGTTATTTTCGTGCGGCTCCATTTTAGGCAACAGAATTCCACGAATGCTGATTGGATAAGCGGGAGCTAGGTGGAGCCTGGTTCATCTGGTCGCCAAGATCTGCCCACGAGAGTCCGGGCTTTTGTCCGTCTTGCCCATCAAGTAGTTATGCGCGCGAGGAACAACAACCTCTTTTCTATGCAGACTGGAACTCGGCAACTCGATCGACCGTTACTCGAGAAACATCCAACAGTTGTAGCATTTTTCTCATGCTTCTTTTGATGCGCCCGTAGTCTCAAAAGCCCCCTCGAACGATTGCCACACGACTCGTGAATACCCCAGCTCTCGATCCCGTCGCACCCCCACGGGGACGAGGAGAACTCTCGTCCGTTATTCCTTGATTCGCTCGTTATTCTGCTGCCTGGTGCAAAAAAGTGGTTCAATCGTCTCTCCAAGTCTCCATAGAGTCCACCTTGAGCCCCAGCTCCCCTGGCTCCATGTTTAATGAGAACCATCAGTCCAAGTATTGTTTTCAACCACCAACGCAATGATCATCGCCGTGACCTGAGAAACTGAGCTCATCTTGGCCATGGCGCCACGTTTGAGAACATTTTTTTTTACCGAGCAGTGCCAAGCACCTCCACACGCCAGCCTCTTTGGGCAGACTAGAGAATTATTTAGCACCTGGAACCGTTTTCGCTACTCCGCAATCCGGCTATAAAGTCGTGCTCATGAAACCCGTACCACGACGTCCGGAGCTAAAAAAGTCCATCGCTCCCAGTATAATTCATCTCTGCGTCGCTTTGCATCTGCATTCGTGCCACACCAAGTACACATGTGACATCACTGCTCCTTGGCATGCTAAATGCGTGACTAGCAGCAGCGGCTTGCCAAAAATGGTATGCCGCATTCGGCCTTTTTCTTCAAGTGAGCTGCTCTCAGTCACTGTGGCGCCAGGACAAGCGTAATATCTAGACTCCAAAAGGTTCTTGTGTTCTTTTTCGGTGAACTCCCGTGGCTCCTAAAGGCTCCTTCATATCATAGAAACGAACTTTGTTCGGCGCATTGTGGCGCCCGCCTTGAAACCCCAGCCCGGCATGCCATTGCAGCCGTCTCAACGTCCGCCTTATTATGGGGTCAGCTATCAACCGCTCGCGCCAGGGCCATCCTACAGTATAATTTAGTCGGGGCAATAATGCTTCCTATTGCGGGCGTCCCCGGAAATGTGGCCAAAACGATCCACAGTCTGGAGTAGCCTCAGCATGGATCATTAAAGACGAAAAGAAGCTTCACACCAGTTCGTTAGTCTGCCTCAGTGGTGGGCAACGGTCACTCCACCTGTTCTAGGCTGCCGAATTCTCTATACATTGACTGGGCAGATTTCTGCTCTGCCCCTCAAATCAGATTGTCCTATCAACATACAGCTTTGATGCTGTCAGCCACGTTTATGCGCGACCAGTTTTCGTGGGGTATCTGTTGCATTGGTGGTGCACAGCCTGAAATATTCTTTCGATATTTGGCTAGTCGACCAGGACGCTGCCCTTTAGAATTTCAGACTATCTAAAGCCCTTTACACAGGACAAGCCTGAAGCT
Organism: Beauveria bassiana ARSEF 2860; assembly: GCF_000280675.1. Taxonomy (NCBI): domain Eukaryota; kingdom Fungi; phylum Ascomycota; class Sordariomycetes; order Hypocreales; family Cordycipitaceae; genus Beauveria; species Beauveria bassiana. The sequence goes on from NW_007930852.1 coordinate 11,921, forward strand.
GGTGAAGCATTGCATGTAGTTGCCGAGGTGATAGCTGCCGCATTGACGAGGCGTTGATCCGCCAAAGAGCTGTCGTTTGACTAGGCAGAGAAACGCCTACAAATGTCTTGATAAATACCTCGGATCATAAAAACCAAAGTTTCACTAATTAACCTCTTACAGCCGTTGCACTACGCAGGAAAATGTGGCAAGCCTGCAAAGACCAGCTGAGGCTGGCGTATTGCAGCCAGCCTCGCCCAGTTTTGCGTGGCCGCGGATCTAACCCAGACTATACCCATCCTTAACCGCTAGTAGACTTGCCTGGATGAAAACAATTGCCAAACCAGTCTGCTATTTCCGGATATTGTTCTCTTCGCTTTCGCCCACGGTGCTACCTCTGCTTCATCTCGCTCCAGCCCGAATGGTCGATGCCTTGGCTGCTTGGCTGCCTGATTGCCTGTTGTGACCTTTGCAATTTCATTATTCCATCTAAAACTACAGTCTGGCGTGATCTGGAGACGTAGTAGAGATGAGAAGAAGTCGTGATAATGATTTCAAAAGATGGGCAATATGATTTACGAACGAGTGTCGTCCCGGCTGTCGTCGCACTCAAGACTCGACTATAGTCATGTTCAACGAGGCATCAGACCAGCTCTCAATTTCCATTCCGATTGAACTCTAGCCTATCATGTCAAAACACAATGTGTTTCTCTCCAAAAGAATTTTTTTTTTTTCTTTTAAAAAAAAAGCAGCGCGCCACAAAAAAGTTGACCGGTTCCGCTTCCTCTTGCGCGTCACACATTGGCTACCGACCGCCGCATTGCCTCCATCTCAATCAACAACCTCGTCCAACCCTCGCACCAAACTGCACTAGTAGTTACACTGAATCATCGCCATCCACTGCATCAGCGACCAATACTCGGTCAATCAAGCATCATGTGTGATTCACAAATCCAACCACGCAGGCATAAAAGCAGGCCTCTTTGCCCACCACAAACATTGCTGCTACACAACACACCTCTTACACAAATTCTTGCATCGTCCAATTCGTTGCCATCATCGCTCCGTAATCAAAACTGTGTGCTTCCTGTCCCCTTTTTTTCTTTTGATTCGCTACGTCTCTTTGCGCTCGAGGCAGGGGTCGTGCCGCTCTTGATGCCAATCCAAGAACAGATCCGTGTCGAGACCAAAAACTTTGCCCCCGGCGTCCTGCCGCTATCTGCGCGCACATTTCGCTTCGTATCGTGCTTGCGCATCGTTACAGGTGACGACGACATCCCGCTGCATTTCGTTTGCCTCATTACGGCGGCCTTTTACAACGACGACGACCAACCCGTCTGGAGTCGTCGCGTTCTCCTCTACAAGATCATTCCCGAAAGCCACCACACTTCTGCTGCGAGCCAAGGTTCGTCTTTCCCTTACTCAAAGAAAACATTGTGGGGGGTTCGATGCTAACAACGAGTACAGATCTTGTCGAGTACCAGCGCTTTCCAGAATCCCAGCAGAGTCGCGCTCAAGACGACGACGCCACTTCTTCAGCGTCTGATGATAGCCAACGTATGCTTTTTCTTTCCCAAAATAGTACGAGTGATTGCCACTGACACAATACACAGTTATCAGCCACCTGACACAAGAGGAGTACCATCAGCAGCTCGCAAACCGCTGTGAGGATCGCACACCCGTCGCACATTACAACCACCAGCATCACCCTGTGGGATACCACTTACACGCGCAATATCAAGGTCACGCCCACCATCAGATTCACACAAACAATCCCACCAGCCCACACCCCCAGGCCTACTTAACCCCCAACTGCGCCATTCACTCCCCCAGTACCTTGAGTTCGAACAACCAAATTATCGCAACAACCGACCGCCCCTCGAGTGCCGGCCACTGGTACACGTCTTTTAATCCGCAAGAGCGTCGCTGGGTCAATACCTGGCAGCCCAACTGACTCTCGCACCGTCCCTCTGTTTCCCTTTGCGACCACTCTTTTACCCAGATCCAAAAAATGTCTGGCGGCTGGAACCCCGTTACGGGCCGCGACAATCATGGCGGCCGTCCCAACTTTGCGCCGCAGGGTGGCGGCCCCATGCCTTCTCAAGGCCAAGCCTATATTCCGCACGTCGGCGGACCGGGCTTCAATTTTGGTATGGCTCCCCCGTTTGCGGGCTATCCCGGCATGGGTGCTTACGGTGGTTACATGGCAGCGCCCCCTCCAGGCGTCGCCGGCTTCTTCCCGCAGTCCGGCATGATGCCGCCTACGCAGATACCTTCGGCAGGACTCTACACGCAGCAGAGCTTCTCGTACCAGCCCAACGGCACGGGCAACATTCTCCCGCGGCAGCCGCAGCCCTACCCCAACATTGACCCGACCATGCCCGCCGCGCAAATGACCAACAGCTCCGGCGGCGTCGGCTGCGAGCCCGGCTACAACTACTTCTTCCCCGCCGAGCACACCAAGGCGCACATCTTCAAGACGAGCACCCCGCCGTGGCAGCTCCCGCCCACGGCGCAGATCCCCTTCAAGGCGACGCACATCCCCTGCACCACCACCATGGCCGAGCTGCTCATGGGCTTTGGCTGCACCAACCCGGTCGCCAAGAAGAACCGGTGCTTCGAGGTCATTGGCGGCGGCAGCGGCAAGTGGTACAAGGGCCTGGCGATTAGCGGCGACGACAAGGACATGATGAAGAAGACGATCAAGGAGGTGGGCTGGGACATGACGAGGACGGGCAACGCGCACGAGAAGCCGATTGTGTGTCTGTGGTTCTGCAAGGATTAAGAAGGATATATGATTTTGATGGTTCGGGGGGGTAGTCTAAGGCGTTGTGCAAGGATGAAGAAGGATTGATTTGATGGGTCACGAGATGAAGCAAGTGTTTTAGAGTGTCCGAAATACTGAGTGGCATTGCATGTCGAAATCGTTTTTGCTTCTTGTTTGGATTTCTTGCCCGTTTCGGCGTGTTGGGACATGAGACAGCAAAAAGTTGCTCTTTAGCCAGTATTTCATTTACCAGTAGCTACACGAATCATGTTTGCGAAAACAAATGATTAAGTCAGGATTTGCAAGTATCCGTGCTGAGAGAGTAAAAATAGAAGAAAAAAACGACAAAAATAGCAAATCAAAGCTCCGAGTGCTAATGTATCTCTAATGCAATGCAAGTCGCGCCCTAATCATCATCATCGCTGTAATCCGGCACCACTCTCACCATGCCCAGCCCAATCTTCCGCGGCGACGTCTGCTGCTGCTGCTGCTGCTGCTGCTGTTGCTGCTGCTGTTGCTTGTCCACACTTCCCTTTCGCCGTCTGCCCGCCTCCGACACCAGCCCTTTCAGATACACCTCGGCCTGCACCGTCGCGCTGTACGCCGCCGGCGTCCAGTTCCACATGTTGCGGCGGTCCACGTCCGCGCCGGCCGCCAGCAGCGTGCGCAGGCACAGCAGGCTCCCGCTGGCGCTGGCAAAGTGCAGCGCCGTGTTTCCCTCTGCGTCGGCTCTCTGGACGGCCTCGAGCGGGCCGCCCGGGTTGTACGTCAGGAGCAGCTGGAGGACGGTGTCGTGGCCGCCGGCGCAGGCGTCCATGACGGCGTCGCGCCCGCGGGCGTCGCGCCGCAGCACGCAGCGGGCGTCCCGCTCGCACAGCAGGTGCACCACCTCGCTGTGGCCCGCCGCCGCGGCCAGCATCAGCGCCGTCTGGTGCTTCTCGTTGAGCGCCGACGTCGGGTCCTCGTGGCCCGCGGCGAGCAGCGCCGAGCACACGGCCGCGTGGCCGAGCGAGGCTGCCAGGTGCAGGTTCGAGTTGGACTGCCCGGCGGCCGAGGTGTCCGGGTTGTGCAGGAGGTGCGCGTGGGATCGGAGGATGCGCTCGACGAGAAGGGCGTCGTCGGCGTGGATGGCGCGTCGTAGACGGATCGCGGGGTCAATCCTAAGAGGAAGACGTGTTAGCTCTGGGCGAGAACGGATAGATGGGGGAACGTCATGGTCGAGCTTTTACATATTCAAAGGCTGCTCATGTTAGGATCGGTCGTGGCGGAGGTGCGACGTGGACTGCACAGCCTCGCCAGCGAGGTGAAGTGAGATGGAATACCGCGACGAGTTGTGTGGATGCGCGAGCAACAATGTAGGGGTTGTGTGACGTCCACCTATTGTCCGTTTGAATATTACTATAACCCCGTTATGCATTTACAATGTTCACCAAAATGATTCGACAACCTTGATTCTTCGATAACTTTCGATTCGGATACTACAAATAGTATAGAGTTTGTATCATTCAAACCATCACGAGGCGGATCAAAACTCAGAAGAGGTATTGTATGGCAACTTGTTTAGTGGATTTTCGGGTGTTCTTGAAACGTCAACCAAGTCTTGATATTGTCAACATGATCCTGCGGTAGCGATTTCAAGGTGCCGCGCAACCTGAAAGTCTACGAAAAGAAAGCTCGTTTATCCTCATAATTAGATGTTTGTTCAAGTTTGACACGCAACTTTACGGCGTACGGCCTTGTACAATGCCAAAGGCGGACCTGCCCTAGATGGGCTGGCCGGAGGTGGGGCCGATGTGGAATGCCCAATTTGGATGCACACCATTACAAAAGGAATGCTCTCTTTAGGCCATTCCGGGTGATCGTCACTTGCTGCTGTTGTCTTGATTGACATATAATTCACTCCGAGCACCCAACATAGCAGACGAAAAAAGTCAACTTACTATACCATAGCGCAGTCATCTGTATACTCAAGCGAAATTTCCATATTATCCCAAGGCAGACTTTACGACATGGCCGGAGCTCCAATTGTTTATCCCTATGACCCTCCCAGCAGGCCAAGTAGATCGCCCGACGGACTGCCCTTGGTGGACTTGTACTCGGGGCTTGGCCACGAACCAACGCCGCTACCCAAACACTTGACACGAGTCTTGTATATCCCAGAACACGATGCCCCTGGCTTTCCAGTGTACGAAAGCACCAGAGAGTTCCAACGAGTCATCTATGAATCACCCTTTGGACGCGGAGAGTTCATGCCCCCGCCATTAATGGGCAGCCGACTATTCAACATCCGAACGTCCATGATCAATCGTCCTAGCGGTAATGGCAGAGACAATGTTCAATACTTGGTCGTCCCTGATACAGTACCGGGTGATGACGGACATAGGTCTGTCAATGTGAGGAAGCGCGATCCTCACAATATTTGCCCAGATATCAATGTGTAAGTAAACCAGACCGGAAACTTCCTACCAATTGTCGCATGACTCACTCACATCTGCAATAGTAAGCTCCCGTTGCGAGACCACAGCTTCAGCTTGACGATTGGTTGCGACAAGGGGTCTACCGACACAGTGCTCGTGCGTGCATTTTTCCCTCTACCAGATGCGCACAGCTACAAGACCACAATTTTCTTTCCGTACTTTGCCTTTTCGTCGCGCTCGGGCTATGAGCGGTATCAATGGGAGGTGCACCCAATTCAAGATGGACCAATGCGGTATACATTGATGTCAAATAAGGGTAAATCCGAGGATACATCAAGACGCCAAGAGGGCGATATCAGAGCTATTTATTACCACGTCGGATGTGGCGGCTCCGTTTTCCAGCCACACAGCGAAGGAATATTGCTGCTGCCGGAAACTAGCGTCGATGGGCCGGAACTGGAGGAAGAGGTCGTTGTTGCAAGTCTAATTGGTGTATTGATGCGGGTGCGGTCAATGAGATATGTCGAAAAGTCGAAAGGGACCAGTCCAAAGCAACGGGATAAGCCCTTGTTCAAGCGACTTTTCCGCTAAGAATTATTGTTGCAACACCAAGGTCATCGTGCTGCATGGCCTGACCAACCATTAGTATACTCCGCTGCATTCATAAAATACTCGCCGGATCATCTGGCTGCACAAATATCATCTCCTATCCATTCTGTACACCTGAAATCACTCCCCAAAGAGCAAATGTGCAGCAGCCACTGTCCTGCAAACGTAACATTGACCACAGTCAGGATGTGAAAGGCTTTCCTCGGAATATTCGAGTCATGCTTATATGGTTTACAGAAATAAAAGAGTTTGACGCTGCGGTGCTTGTACGATCAAACGACCCTTGAGTTCAGTCACCTGCCCTTGCCGTGCACATGCCAGTAAATAGTACCCGTAACTAAGCAATCCTGTTGACTGTTGATACAGTCTCGAACAGAGGATTCGTTGTAATTAACGAGTCACTAGTTACTTCCGTCCACAGAGATGATAAGACTGTATGACCGATAGGCCTAACAAGTGGTAGCAATTGCTCTAACAATCCGTGCGACTTTACACCTCAGAGGGTGCCCGCCACGACCTTGAGAGCCGCCTCCAGGATCAGCGATTAGCCCTGACCAGCCATCAGACCTTAGCTGGTAGCAATTGGTACTGGCAGTTCTGCGTTATCTTGAATAAATACGCAAAAATCCGCTACTTCACGAAATTCGGTGTAGAATATAGCAGGACGGGGGACTCTTCTGGCTGAGGAAGAGGAACGTGGGCATTCTCTCCTTAAGATTTAGCTGTTCAGCCTGATCTCGGAGGAATCGACGTGTTGTCGGCTCGATTGAACGTTCTCACTGCAAGAGGTGTGCCCGGCGATCAAATTAACGGTTCCATCCTGGTGGTCGCATGGATTGTTAGAGCAATTGCTTTCACTTGTTAGACCTATCGGTCATCCAGTTTTGTCGTCAATCAGGCTTGTCGTCTTCGTGTCGTCTCTGTTGGACGGAACCAACTGGTGACTCGTTGATTCGGTTTTCGCGACCCGGCGAGCTAAGAGTTAGCCCAACAAAACCAAAGGAGCCTCTCGTTTCGTGAAACGCAATCACTTGCGTGAATAGCGCAGATTATGTATCGGTCAAATCCCAATCGCCCCAGCTGAAGGGTACACCAATTTCCAGATTCGCCGCAAGGGCATTGTCAACGGCGTTCAAATCGAATGTGGGATCAATATAGCCGAATATATCCTCACCCGCGGCACCGAAAAGCGAAAAGTCAAATGTCGTATCCATCTCAGTCCCAAAGACAGGAGCAGCTGGGCCGTCGGTAAGCACATTTGTAGGGAGCTCGTTGTCGCCGTTTTGATGGAGGTTGCTGGGCCAAGGCTGTCGGTCCCCGTGGTCTGGACTACCCGCTTGCGTCAACGCACTCACCGCTCTTTCAACTTCCCTTAGTACACTCTCCGCCATAGTGGCGACAACATTGGCGCTCCAGAAGCGGTCCCTATACGACTGTAGCATCTTGCAGTTACGCTTGAAGGAAACCATGGCTCTTGCTCGAGATAATGGCAGGTGGCAGCGTCTCATCTTGCGATACTCGACACTGAGCGCCAGGGAGGCCGCATATGGCACAATGTGTATGGGACTTAGATGTTCTCTGGCCACGGCACAGGATATTCTCTCGGCGGCTAGAGACTGCCTAGCATCCGCGGAGGGCGATAATGCGGTCGTTGCGGAGCGGGGCGTCTTGCACGACAAGATGACTACGGCATGATAAAATGTCTCGATAGTTGCTATTCTTTTCGTCAACTTGGGATCCCAATCAATTGCGGAGACGCTTACCGAGTAGATTCAATGGGACTTCCAAAGCATCGGCGTCGAGAGCCATGGTTTCGAAATCAGGCATATCAACGCACTTGATAATCTGCGGACTCGAAGATTGTTTGGACACTTGTTCTGGGCGATAGAGGTCGAGAATCTGACTGATCCACTGCACCACAGATAGAAATAAGCGAAAACAGGATGGCCGTCTTCTCATGCAGCTCCCCAAGTCTGCGCCCACGTCTCGCTCGTGCATAAAGCATGGACACCCGTACGTGGCCGCATTTATGCGATCTACAGCCCAGACACAGCAGAACAATGTTTCCATATCATCGGCATCGGGCGTGTCGTGGAGCGAGTGATGCATGCCAAGAGAGAAAATGAGATGTACAGCCCGGCCACCTAGCTGCGCTGGAAGGTCGGCATCGTCGGCGCACGTCGGCTGAGCGTAGAGGGATAGCATCACGAGTGCCCGAATGTGTAGCACCCTGTCCGTCACGAGACTCGTCTCCATGATTGCCCTAATCGACGACGACAGAGCCTCGAGGTATTCTCGAGCAGACAGCAGGTCTTGTCCTTTGTTTTTCAGCCGAAGAAAGGGCGCAAGGTCGGGGTCCGCCGCCGCAGCCAGACACACAAGTTGGCGAACCAGCAGGTCGGATGGCTCGTGCAGACTGCTGTCGAGGGCTGAGACGGGAATCACGGGGAATAGAGGGTGGATTTTCTTGATATAGACGGCCTTGAAGTGACAAAAGTCGTCGTCCGGGGGGAGGGTTGTAAGACAATGCTCTCTAACAAACGGTACGAGGATGTGGTCAACAATGGGAGGTGGCCGCGACATTTTAAGCTGTCCCGTATTCCCCGCGTCATCGGGAACCCATACACCGACATCTCGCCTTCGCTGTGTAGACTCTGCTGAAGCTTCCATCGTGGCTTCCACAAACAGAGCCTCTGGGTTTGAGTCGCAAACAAAGCGAGTAGTCCGTTGCAGATCGGCTTCTCGCGGTTGAGCGGCCAGGTCTTCTGTACTTGCTTGGCCAGCAGATGCTGATACCGATATCGATGGAGACTCATTCAAATTCCCATCGTTTCTGCTCTCCTTGCGTTTTGTCCGCTCATGTCTTCTTGTCCGCTGATGTATTCCGGTGTAAGATGGGGCCTTTTCCTGGGGCTCGGTAGGAGCATGCGCTTCGCCAGAATGGCCTCCATGAGTGCATCTCCTCTGCACGATTGCGATCCCATCAGTACTGTTTGGGTGAATTGCCAGATAAGCGCAGGTCATCTCACCTTCTTGTGACGACAGATCGCGCAAGCCTGCTGCACGTGCTTGCGCTTCACGGGCAACCCACCCCGGTCTGGATCCGAGGCCACGAACCTAAGCCTACGAGGCGAAGATTGGCGAGAAATAGGCGCCGGATTGAGATGAGCAGAGGGTACAGGCATTGTAGCAATGCTCGGCAGCGGAAACTGTTTGCCAGCAAGGGAGAGATGATTTAGGCACTAGCATCGCTAAAATTCGATGGCGTAGTGCAACAGCATATTCGTTACGCCAAAATTCGTTATTAGTCAGCAAACAAAAATCCCATGTTCAAAGATGTTGTATGAATTGATGATTTAAGAAATATACTCTTTACATTGAAGTACACTAGGTATATAGAAGTGATGGAAAAAATTTTGCTTGCATAATACTCTTTGATTCTTGCAACAATATGGGTACCAATATCGACTCTTTCATGTTGCCGCACCCGTGCCAGAAAAAAATAAGAGGCGTAACACTAACAGCACGGACTGTTATTAATTAGGTACCCAAAACACCCCTCCCGCGTAGGTATAGACTAGCCCCAGGGCGGCGATGTAAACAGGCGCTTTAACTATATGGGAAACTTATTCAGGTAAATCTGTCTGAGAAAAGTACCGAGGCATGTTTGACTACAACGAGTCATGTTTGGTCTCTGACAGGCAAGCTATGGAATAGGTCCTTTTCAGCTGGCGGGCGGAGTTCTTCACTTCCAGTCTATCTCCTATCTAGCTTGACTAGGTGGTTCGGACTACCTCTAGCTAATAGGCACCGTTACATAACACTACGCCTTACGCCGAGTTCCTTTCCCGCTTTTAAATTTAGAAAGTCAAGGGAAGTTCTTTTTAGGGATAATGAATAGGTGTTTGGACAAGATCTTGCTTGAGCATTGGGGTGCGGAAGCTGTTAGCTGCTAAGATTAGTGTGTTCTAAAAGTGGCCGATGCCCTCCCTAGCAGCCTTCTGGAAGGTCATTTATGCCGCCGGCTTCATTTAGGCCGAAATAACGGAAAGATTGCGGAAAGGATCCTCTGAAACCGAGAGATGGATTGCTTTAAGCTACATATTGCGAAGAATGAGGAGATGCGGCATTGAGCTGCTTGACAAGCATCCATCCAATAGGCCTCTTTTCCAGCTGGCCCACAACCGGGCCGGAATAAACTGACAGTCTCTCCAGAGCACCGTTTCATATTACGCCACAGAGGCTGCCATCATTTCTTCCGAGTCAGGTAACAGGGAGACAAGGTCGAACTGCTTGAATCCTTGTGGCCTTAACCTAGTCGGTTGAGACGAAAAGTACTATTTGCATGCGAACCCTGGGAGGGTAGGTTACATCTAGAACGAGTTATGAATTACATGCTATAGAAACTAGTCTATAATTTCAGGGGCTTGGAATGAACCGTGATTGGCATAGAGTTCGTTGAGGATTCTCCATAGTTTCGCGACAGAACAGTCAAAGTTTGGCTTGGTGAAGTAAGAAACCCATAGATATTCCTACGAAGTTGTTCATATTTCTTTCTCTTTTGAAAATGTAGTAATGCGAGTTGATGGACAATATGCGCGCCAAATACACTACATTTCGGGGTATTGTTCAGAAAATGCCATCTTCTATAAAACGCGGTGTTAGCAAGGCCCCTTCCCTACCTAACTGAACAGTAGTAAATTGTGAACGATGGTGAAACATCAGGCTTTGTCCGAGTAAACTCTGTCATGCCAATCGCTGAACAATAGACATAATCATATGCGACAAGCACTTGTAGCGGTAGTCAGGTGAAACGCGTAAATTGGTCGGACAACACCGCCACTCATCTTGGTGCGGGCGGACCAACCTACAACTTCCCAAAGATCAAGTATAGCTTACTAATTCAGATATAAGTACATTGATTCCTGTATTAGTTCCAGCTAAATACATACGCAAGTCTTTAACTTGTCATGGCATGTTCACCAGACGGGACTCAAACCCAAGTGTGACAGGTCACGGCGACTATGCTGCCTAGCACAGGCAATTCACACTAGGTTGATCCCTGAAGATTATATGGAGCCGTATTGGTAATGCCGGATGCGCAGTTGCTATATTGCGGTGCACATAGTCAGATCCCTTTCGGAAAATGGTCCCCTTGCTGTCTGATGTCGTATACAGGAAACTAGGTTGACCAGCGAGCCATGGCAGCCAGAGTAATTGAGTCACGGTATCCGATAATGCTGTGTACTCTTGGTTCTAATCTACACCGATCCAGAGGCCCTTGGAATCTGGCTATGCAAATGTTTTGCTGCTTGGATGGCAACAGAAGCCGTAGCTTGCTGACACTCTTGCCTCTAGGTAGCAGTGTATCAAAACTATGGGTGTCTTGTGATTCACCATGTAGTAACAGGTAGATACACTGATACTAGAATTTTAATGTACAACGAGGCAACTGTTTTCCTGCCTCACCTTGATAGTATAAACCGTGGTTATTTGGATCAATTTGCGGGAGGCCTTTAAGAGTACCCACATCACTAACGACTCATTCCGCATAAAACATGTGTCAACGTTGTATAAGGGCAGCCCAGCAGAGCTATGGGTCTGCATCCTTGCAGCGACACAATGATTATTTGGTCAGTGACTCGTAGTAACTGCACCACGGTCTATACTCCTACTAGAAACACATTGACTAGTCAGTGACTTCGTCGGATTTACCTTAGGCATTAGACTCTTACTAGGACGGCATATCATTTTAATGGGCCGGGCCTTTATTCCATCAAATAGACACAATAGTCAAGTCAAAGCTTGAACTTGACTAAGAAATCCCGCCGAAGAGGAAGATGTACGCACACACCTGACCCCTTGAATCAAAAGTTACCTGCTGTGTCTTTGGTGTATTAAGCGAGTGGCTATGCATATAAAGAGAGCTTATCACTTCCAACCTAGCCATTACCTTTGTTCATTCAGCAGATATTCACTCTTTCATCTCTACCTTTGTTCATTCAACAGCTATTCACGCTTTCAGCTCTACCTTTTCATCACCATGAAATACACCGTCCTCCTTCTTGGCGCTGGGACTATTGTCTCCGGCTTGCCCCAGGTCTCATCTCTTCCAAAGCTTCCCTTCAAGCCCGCTCCAGAGGGTTCAGGCTCCGAATGCCCGTATCGCAATGGCGGGTACGACGAAGACGAATGCGGCACCAAGAGATACTGCAATGCCATTGGAGCTTTCGGTAAAAACGCGACCATTTTCAAGACCAAGCCCGTCTGGGACACCATCGAGGCCTGCACCGCCGCGCACGAGCCGGAGCCCGAGCAGGAGCTCCTCCCCTTTGACTTTGGCCACTCCGTAGATGCCGACTGCGCTAATCGCGGCTTGACTGAGAGCGGTTGCGGCACCAAGTTCTACTGCGAGCAAATTGATGAAATTGTCGAGTTCGAAAAGTCAAGAGGCAAAGATCTGCTTGGCGAAGATAATGAGCAGACAGAGGACACCCGTTTCAAGAGCACTGATGAGTGCTTCAAGGCTCACGTCCCCGAGCCCAAGGACCTGCCCTTCTTGGAGGCCGACGAGAACAACTTCTGTGGCTCCCGTGGAGATGAATCCGAAGAGACATGCGGCACCAGCGCTTTCTGCGACTTGTTCGTTGGAGAGAAACGCCAGGCGTTAGGTTCGCCCTACATCTGGAGCCGACAGGATTGCTTGAATGCTCACCAGAAAAATCCCGCCGCCCCCGCGCCGACTTCTGTTTCCAACCGTCTCCCGGAGAACCGGTCTTAGAAGACAACAGAAATGTCGGGGAGCCCTGACTTCATCTGTCTGTCGAGCTTTGAGACTGACTCTTCACCTGCGCAACAGCAACTCCTTCTGTGGAATACTTTGAAATGTACTTCCACCAGCGCCAAAGTTCTCCTTTTGCCTGAGAAAAGTTGTCTTCTCAATAACAGCTCTGAGTTTCTCTTCTAGCCTAGATTCTGGGTCAAGTTTTAGTACATGATAGTTTTAGCTGAGATGCATGCTATAGCGCCGTATAGTTGTCAATGTTTACAAGACTCGCTAATGCTATCAGTTGACTTCCTTATCAGATCCTTATTCCTCTTGTATAAAAAGCTTCTAGCTTCGCTTTTCGATGTGAACCTTTTGCATCTAAGCCTGTTGTCTGGCTCAGTTGAGTTAGAGTATTGCCACGTTATGAAACTTCTATCTTGTGCGAGGCTTCTTGTATATTATCCAATCTCTGTTCAGAACATGACACAGTTGCCTAATCCTCGGTAGTCTAGTTACTAAAATGGTTCACAAAAAAAGGTCTCTTCGAAGCTAACCCGCATATCGAGGTGAGACAATCCTCAAAAAATTTCGTCACATGATATCTGCACAGATTTGACAAAAGTTCCGACTTTGTGAGATGGCTCTGTGTGGCAGGATATATGGATTGATCAAATGTCCTCTACAGACGGCAATGTTGGTACAGACATTCCCATGTACTCAGCGACGTTACCCACGGCAGATACAAGACTACCGAGCACTTCCTTCTCCATTCCCAACCTGAGCAATCCTTTCATATGTCCGATGGCTTCCTTAGGAACATTTTGTATAATCAGTGATGAGAGAAGCACGATCTCGGCTTCCAAATTCGAGAGATTGGAGTCTTCGGATAGAAAGAGACCATAGACTATATCCTTAAGAACAAAGATGAAGTCTTGATGAGGCTGTAACAGACGAAGCACTGGGTCCGCGTCACCCTGATAAATACGATTATTCATGTCTTCTCCACGAACTGCAATGGTTTCAGGCGTCCAACCACTTCTTTATAAAATGTTAGCTAATGCATTCAGGCAAAAAAAAAAAACAAAAAACATGTGTATACCAACCGAGAAAATGTTTTGTCATTATCCTCGTCTTCGATTGTGCTCGCTAGGCCGAGGATAGCCTCAAAGCTTTTCGGCACTCCGCTGATAACCACAAGTTTCACAAGTGTCTCTCTCAGCCGTCGAATCAGACTCTGACGCTGTGCCTTTGTCGAAAATTCCCTGCGTTTAGTTTGGTATTCATATATCTTGCCCGCTGCAGTGGCAAAATGAGTGCCACTGGTTAATGCTGATAGCTTGGAAGCAGGACAAATGTCAGCATGTCCAGTAATCTATACTTAGCCTCATAATAGACGCATAATAACATCAATTGCTACTCACAATAGTGATATCCCAATTCCTACTACCCAGTGATTGCTCAAACTGTAAGGCATGTCGTTCTAAAAATGTTGATAGTTCTGCATCCATTGTAAAGATAATGACCTTTCAAGCTGGAAGGGCAAGTAGGCTGTACTGAAGTTGTGACTGTAAGGTATGTTGAATGAGTAAGTACTATTTTGTCTAAGGGTGGTATGCAAACCGACAATTTATATGGTGTCTACAAATCCTTTCTGCCCGCCTAGCTACCCGATCTTTCCGAAGCAATGTAGACTTAGAGACTGCCAAGGCCATCTGCAGTATAAAAGTCTATGACAACATTTATTGAGAAGGTGCTAGTATCTGACATCTCTAGTATCGGATACTGTGTTCTTTTAGCGCTTTCAGATACTGCGCTCTTACTAACTACTAAGTTTAGCATATAGGTGGAACTTGCGTCTACGCTAATGGCCGACGTTTTCAGATATTGTACTGTCCGAGCAGTGGCGTCGCTGCTTGTACGTTATGCCGGCCAGCGAGACTAGAGCACGGGTGGAACTCCTGCCTGCACTAGTGAATAACCAGCTTCAGATTTAAAAACCTACGTGCTTGCAGTTCGATACCGGTAAAGTACCGTACGTTACCTCAACCGAGAGTCTAGCGCTTTTGGGGGCGTTGACACTATAGAAGAAACTTTGGTACTGTACGACAGGTTCAAAGTAGCACAATAATGCCACTAGGCAACCAGTCTATGGGGAGCCTATCCGAACTGAAACTTTATGCTCAGCTGCTACAACGTCGGGTGCTTCCGCAGCAGCCAAAGTAGAAACTCAGTTCAGTGTAATGAACGCTACTAGGCTGGCTGCAGTATTATTCTGCAATATCTGAATTAGAAAGTTTAGACTAGTAAATACGAACTCCATGGATACCCCATGGATGTGCTGTTCGGATCGGTATGTACGAGCCCCGATGCCTTTCTCTAACCCCGGTGATCGGGATATACAAGCACCGACAGCCCACCCTTACTGTGACCTCGTTCCTTCGATGATTGGCAAACACACAAAGAACCGATGCTAGACTAAAGATATTTCAGATAGAGCTTCCGTGGAGACTAAAAGCGAAATTTAACAAGATTTGTGCTGAACAGCAGTAGGCATAGTATAGATGTTTCTAATAAAACGATGTCGACTATCCAGTCGCCGTTTAGCTTTCCGATGCTTCCGTAACACATGAACACCACATTATGACGTAGTGTTTTACGTCCAAAAACTCATATCTATTAATGGTATATATTGATCTCAAGCATCCTCAGATCTATCCTAGAGCACACTCAACTAATTCGCGACCAGCAGAAACACATCTAGCCCAATTGGCTGATAAGTCATTACTCTCACCAACTATCGCGACTATATTTTCAGCTTGCCGTACTCAGAAGCTACCAATAGCAAACGACGACCATGTCTTCAAGTACACAGAAAAGCCTGCCCGAGACGCAAAACGCTTCCTCTTTCGTTGAGCTACATGTCTTCGGAAGCGGCCTGATGGAGGCTTCGGCATCACTCACAATTGACGGCCACCGCGGGACTACCAAATTCAACTCCTGGAGGTCTTTAGTCATACACAAGTCATCAAATATACATCTTTGGTTTGACATGGGGGTTTCTCATGTAAGTGTCTATCTGGAATTCGAGCAATCTCATACTAAAGCAATTACAAGGATCTCTCTCAGTACCCTCCTGAAATCCAAAGGAACCAGCATTGCGTTTTCAAGGTGCAACCAGCGCCAAATACAATTCTCGAAGACGCAAAATCGGTTGGTGTGGATCCAAAGACTGTACAGTATCTTATACCAAGGTATGCAATAGTCGAAAGCTATTTCCTACCTAGCTAATTGTATCGTGTCCCCCCATAGCCACGCCCACTGGGATCACGTCTACCCGATGGGATCCTCGTTTCCAAACGCAAAGTTCCTCTGTGGCCCTGGAACCCTAAAGGCAGCTGCAAAGTCGTGGCCAGATTATCCTGACAGCTTCTTTGACGGTCGCATATGGAACCCAGAGAAAGCAGAGCTTCCCATTGAGGAAATTCCAACAGCAAAGGAGGCGCCCGCAAAATGGTGTCGAATCGGGCCTTTTGAGAATGGTTACGATTTCTTTGGGGATGGGAGTTTCTGGCTGGTGCAGGCTCCAGGTCATTTCCCAGGTAACTTGGCTGCGCTTGCTAGGACGAAGAATAGAAACGGGGAAAGGCGATGGGTTGTATTGGGCGGTGATTGCATGCATTGCTACGATCTCGTCCACTACCCTGAAGCCCCCTTTGGGAAGGGTATTAGTGTGACAGAGTCAGGCACCCTTCATGAAGACGAGCCGGCTGCTCGAGAGACAATCCGCAAGATTGCGTCATTGAGGAAGGCTTACGATGGTGAGCTCTTCGTGTGGCCTGCTCATGTTGACTGTCTGGAGGGTGTTTGGGAATTCGATGTCTAAAGGCATATATACCCCATCTTCTTGATGCCCTGAAAAAATTTAAGCTGCCAGTATAGATAGTGTTATTTATTCTCGATCCTTGATCCCTTCAGTTCTGGAACCCTCAAGACATTCGTGAAAGGAACAAATGACCGAACGATGACTCTGCTGTGAGACATGGGATCGGTCACCGTTGGCTGTTCTGAGGTCACCACCACTTGTATCTCACCGAGTGAGGAGAATCGTGCTCCAAGTTTATTACCAACGATAGCAGAACTAAAGTGCTTATAGTAAGACTTTCTCATTTTATAAAGTAATAAAAGATGATACAAAATAATGATGTTTGATTTGAAAAGTTCATAATATGTACAGGAATTTGTAGTACTCAATAGCCCTTGTCCATTCGCCAAAACTCCAAATTAACATCGTAAATAGGGCGGTAAGACCATCCAAGCATTCCTATGTCATCCTCGAATAGATTATATACGCAAGAGATAAACAGTCACCTGAGGGGCACTTGTCGCACCTAGTCCAACAGCTCACTCAATTCACGCTTGGCGTTGCGCTGAATGCCACACTTGTCCAAGCAGGCGTCGATACCAAGCGCGATATTGTCAGGAAGAGCATGCCGAAAACTCTCAATGTCCTTGCCATTGAGCGTCTGCGCGCCGCCAAGCGTCGCGCCCACGACATCCGCGCGCAAGCTTAAAAAGTTTTGCGCAACCTGGCTGACGCCGGCGTCTGTATCCGGAAACGCCGCCACAAAGACGGCGTCTGTGCAGTCTGGGTTAAACTCCTGATGTATGGCGCCCTGCGGGAATACAGTCATTTGAAACGTGTTGAGCGTGTTTGCGACGGGCGGCGCGCCGTTTTCGAGGACAAAGTTGGTGACGAGGCGGCCCTGGACAACAATGTTGAGCTCGGTGGCGCGCGGGTGGACGTGGGCCGTGTTCATGCCGCAAGGGCCGAGAAAGGCGACGGTCATGGAGGCGCCGTTGGCGATGAGCGCGGGAAACGTCTTGGCGGTGGCGGCGATGGAGAGGCCGCCCCGGCCCTTGGCCTCGGAGCGGCTGGTGGCGTCGACGTCTTTAAAGTCAAAGACCCAGTCGCCGGGCTGGTCGAGCAGCTTGGCGCGGTCGACGGCCGTGGGCGCGGTGATGAGCTTGGTGATGAGGTCGGCGTTGCCGCCGCGCGTGTTGACTGGCACGATGGGCGGAATGACGGCGTCAATGTCGACGGCGCCGGCCTTGCTGCTGGGGGCAGCGAGGACGGCGCCGGCGAGGAACAGTGTGGACGCGGAAGTGAAGAGCATTATGGTGGGAGCCAGTTTTGGATTCAAATAGTGATAATAAAGCTTGCTAGCAGATTGCAGATCTGGTTCAGGGATGAGGAAACATTTCGTTTCGCGGGTTGGTTGGGGGGACAGACGCTTCGACTATATACACGAGTTGAAGGATTCAGACCTGGCCAGTGTTGACATTGCTCCGAAGTTGTGCTCACCAACCATGATATCCAGATCATACTTACAGCAACAGCCTTGCATGCACAGCCGATGATGAGTGATGTGGTGGTGGTCGGAATGTGTAGAATCCGCGTGGCTGTCGTGAGGTGTAAGTGGCCCACGGGCGGAATTGGCCTGGAAGAGTGGAAACAGCCGTCAATAAGGCCAAGTCGGAAACGCAGAAAATAGCCAAGAAACAACCTAGAACAAAACACATGAGCTAACGTTAGCTATACCCCCGTAGTGAGGGATCTGCAGTGATTGATCTGGCTCATCATCAGGCTGGAGGAGGGGTGTACATAAAGTGTGTGAGCTGGTGCTAGCCTCGAAATAGACACCGGGGAGGGTGTAGGCCATGCCAGGCTGCATTGCATCGCAGAGAACACTTATTTACCAAAATTATTATTATATTCGGTCTGTCACTGGCTATCAGAGTCTCTGGGCTATTTTTGGGAATATCTTGGACTGGTAAACAGATTGTTTCCCTGCCTTGATGTCGTGAGCGAGCCTTGTGGGTTGACGCTGGAGCTGCGGTGCAGCCCACAGGCTCACTGAGCAATAATCTCGGCGCCGTAATTTACAGCTGCGCCAGAGTCGGAGGCTAGTAGAATCGGCCAAGAGTCAGCATATAGCAGCAGCATGTGGAATCAACTTGTCAAATCTGCCCTGCCTATATCAGTAGCGACTCATCTGGTCTGCAGCGTTGCATTGCAGAAGCGCAGCCGTTGGGCAGCCAACGCCAAAAATAGACTGGCATGCTAAAATAGGCAGGGCTTATCAAGGGTTGCAAGGGTCAGCGGGAGCAGCTGTAGTTGAGGCTGTGCACTGTAGTCAACCCGGCTTCGAGCCATCCGAAATTGGTTCTTCCCTTGTTGTCTATTTTTCCAGCGCGTAATTAATTGATGGAGAGCGATAGAGCTAGCAGTCAGTGACGACGTAAAAATTTGCAACTGCGCGGCGTCTTCATTGTCGTGGTGTACTTGGCATCAGTGACTTGTAGTACAATATCTGTACTCTGACTCGCTATACACCTTGCGCTCCGTAGTCATTGCAAAAATTCGGGTTGTCTGGTAATCAACTACCAGTAATGCTTTCAAAAAAAAAATACAATGTTCTTGTTCCCCCATCAAATGCGTCGCTTGAGCAATCAACCCGCCACCAACAGGGGGAAACGGCACCTCAACTATGGCGACTCAACAATGGAGAGCTACAGAACCACGACCACCATAATGCTAGACAGAGACACGAAATGCACCGATTGACTCAATCGACTTCTCAAGTCAATTTCACCGGCAGTTATACATATCGCGATCCTGCTTAGTGTTGGGGCTGGTCATTTCCGGGCTCAATTTCGATATCGGTCATCCATATTGTTTGAGCTCTATTATGTTACTGAAAATGCTTTGTGCACTTGCTGTCTCTGTATCATAAGCAAGTAGATCATCCTGGGGTAGTGCGTTCATGGGCAGTGAGTTTTGCAGCACTGCGAACACTACATATCGTACAGATCACACTATCTCGCATTGACCCACTAAAGACAGCGTACTACTCATAGTGACAAATAAGCGACAGAACTAGCATCGGATCCCGTGGTCTAGTTGGTCATGGCATCTCGTTAACACCGAGAAGGTCCCCGGTTCAAGCCCGGGCGGGATCACACTTTTTTGCCTCATTTTTGTTCCCCGCACGATCTTTGTGTTGCTAGACTTCGTCTAGCAAGACTACGTAAATTTCACGCCAATCCCTGATCTGCAACGTGTCGCACATCAGAGCCGCCATGCTTTTACTTGTACAGGAGCCGTCGATATATGCCGCGAGCAATAGTTCATCTAGAATACTTGACAACAACTTTCGGGACATGATCGTTGAAGACGTACTGTTACGTACTGTAAAGGTAAATAAAGCTTGAGCGCAATGGTAAGAGGTAATAGTGTTCATGGTTCAGGCAAGTTATCGAGTAGACATGCACTTGTAAAGACCTTTGAGTGTAGATTGCTATAAAGATGGATGAGAGCAGAATGACTACCTATTTCAAAAGTAGACCAAGCGTTTTTTACCCCGCCTCCAACCTTGTGCTTCCGCTGCCAAGGAGTTTCTACCCCAATAGCGTCATTGTCGCCACTTTCCACCACAGCCAAGCCTAGATGGAGGGGACATGGAAGAGGTTGCAATATTGGCAGTAAACTGGAGAAAAAAATTAAACACACGCATTAGAGACACTCTGAGAGGAAATGAATAAAAAGGAGACGGGGCAGCTTCTTCCTCGCGCATCTTGCTGTGGAAAACAAGCTCTCTTTGCTAGCGCGTTGAACTCTAGCTCATGACCATGTCCGCAGCCATGGCGCCAGGAGTCGCCGAAAATTATGAAATAAATGCCGATATGGGTGAGGGATTCGGTCAATGGAAAATGGTAACTTGACGTCTCCGGATCCATCCCCTGCTGCCTAGCCCAGCTTCCGACGCACCGCTGACCTTGTAACAGGGCCCTGACGAGGAGCTCATGCCGCTGATTGACGCTGCCAACATTGCCTGCGGCTTTCACGCCGGCGACCCCTCCATCATGCTCAAGACCATCCGTCTCTGCAAGCTCCATGGCGTCAAAGCCGGCGCCCACCCGGGCCTACCCGACCTCGTCGGTTTCGGCCGCCGCCGTATGGAGGTCTCCCCGGCCGACGTGCACGCCCTGGTCCTCTACCAGGTCGGCGCTCTCCAGGCCATGCTTGCCTCTGAAGGCGTTGCCCTCGCCCACGTCAAGCCACATGGAGAGCTGTTTTTCTACATGCAGCGCGACGCCGCGATAATGCGCGCGGTGCTCGAGGCGTGTAGGACGTTTGGAGTGCCGGTGTATGGATGCGAGAACGAAGAGCAGAGGAGCATGTGCGAGGAGCTGGGACTGCAGTTTCAGGGAGAGGTGTATGTGGATATTGATTACTCAAAGGAGGGGAAATTGGTGCCTAGGGCGCAGTCGAGGGCGGTGACGCCGGAGATGTGTGGTGAGAGAGCGGTGGAGGCGGCAAGGACGGGCACTTGGAATAACGGGGAGGTGGATTTGGGGGTGAAGGGGAGGATCTTTAGTATTTGTATACATTCGGATGTACCAGGGGTTTTGGATAATGCAAAGGCGGTGCGTAGGGCGGTGGATGAGGTGAATCAGGCGAGGTTGGGGTAGATGCATTCGAGCCACCACGGAAAAATTAGAAGAAGAAAGTCTTGGGCAGATTTTTCTTCGCAAGCAATGGGTTGTTGAAGACTTTCCCTTTGGTCATGTATTTCGTTGCAAAAGGCATGAGTTGTGCACCAAGCAGTTTTGTGTAAACACGACTCACTTACAGCCTCCGCAGCCGACGTCACACACCAGCAGCAGCGAGATGTTTGAGCAACTCCTACCTTCGAAACATGTCGTCAAGTATCCGTATGCCGTAATTGCTTGGAGAAGAGGAGGAATATCACTGCAACATGCGGATAGAGGCCGACATCCACAAACGACTGGGTGACTGCCCACACATACCTCAGCTGATGAGGTGAGAGCCCGATTCGTGCTGTCTGACCTTGTAATTCATGAACAATGAGGATTTGGGAACTGAAATGCGGGAGACATCAGGTATTTCTGAAGAGGTGCGACGGCGCCGGGGGTTGCAGGTATCTCGGGGACTCGCTACACTTCAATGCACTGGACGTTGTCCACTATGACATGAACCCGCACAAATTCTTTACTCAACCGGGACCTCGATCTACACATTGCCGACTTTGCGTGTAGTGCGATGGCCAGTACGGAGCACAAGGTAGCGCCCGGGGCAAATATTCTTGCCACCAGGCTTGGGTTTGGGAGTGGCCGGCAGAAAAGACGGACGACGTGTTTGGCCTGGGCCGTATTATCTACTTCATCATGGTCAGAGAAGAGCCGTATTCCGGAAAGACGGAGGAAGAAGCGAAGGAGAACTTATGGCACTTTTGATGTAAAGAAGCCTTCATCTCAAATTAAATTTCCAAAGTGTCAAGGTTTCAAAGCGAGAGCATCTCGCTTCTGTCGCTGTTTGACGGATGACTAGACATGTCCTCGGCCGGCCAAAGACAGGTGCCAATGCAGGAGTAGCCGGCAGCCCGCCGAAAACAAAAGGTAGCCGATTCAGAGAAACCTGCATGCTAATGTGGAAGTTATGTTCAGTTATCGTGTACAAGTAATGGATAGTGTCAAAGTTGAAGCTGTAGGTGAGGTGGTAGACTATTCAGTGACCAAGTGTGCAGGATACCACGATGAAATGTTCCCAGCTTTCTATACATTTTTTTTATTCTTTTTTTTTTTCATCTATTATAGTTTATAGGATTAATCTTTCACGTCTGCTACGTGCAAGTCTATTATTCCAGGCATGTAAATACCCTTGGACAGTGACTACCTAGAATAGTTTCTACCCCAATTCCGTGGAGAATCATGGGGAAGTGGAGAAGCGGGGAATCCAAGTCAGGAATGCGGGGAAGTATTGAGACAATGCCGCGCTCCCCTACCGAAACATGCATCTGCGTCGCGGCATATATATAAATTCGGCACATCCTACAGAATATGGAGCGTTATTATTATTTTGTTGCATCTCCTCTTTCCCATCGTCAAGTATGGCTCCCGATAGCAGCAGCACTGAGCCGCTGCGGCACATCCGCAGGGTGCTAATCGCTAACAGAGGCGAAATTGCTGTCCGCTGCATCAAAGCCTGCAAGGAGCTTGGCGTACACTGTATTACCATATTTACCAATGCGGATACAACGTCGCTGCACGCAAAATTGGCAGACGAATCTGTCCTACTTCCCGGCGACAATGGCACCGGATACACTGACAGGTACGCCAAGCCCCCGGTCGGAGGTCTCACACTTTGCCGGGTTGCAAAATTCTCCGCTAACTAGTTCAAACAACAACAAAAAAGTGCTTCAATTCTCGAAATTTGCAAACGCGTGGGCGCGGACGCTGTTATCCCAGGGTACGGCTTCCTCAGCGAGAATGCCGAGTTTGCTGACGCCGTCACCGCCGCTGGTATCGTCTTTGTCGGACCGTCATCGGCATCCATTCGAGCCATGGGCCTGAAACACGAGGCGCGGGCCATTGCTGTGGCCGCCAACGTCCCCGTCATCCCCGGAACATCCCTTCTCGAGTCGGCTGATGATGCTTGCGTGGCGGCCCGCGCTCTAGGCTTCCCTGTCATGCTCAAGGCCACTGGCGGCGGTGGCGGCATGGGCCTGCAAGTTTGCCACACCGAGCAAGAAGTCACCGATGCATTCTCCGTAGTCAAGAGTCGCGGCAGCACTCTTTTCAAGAATAGCGGCGTGTTCCTGGAGAAATACTACCCCAGCTCCCGCCATGTCGAGGTGCAGGTTGCCGGCAACGGGGAAATTGTCGTGGCCTTTGGCGAGCGCGAGTGTTCGCTGCAGCGCAGACACCAAAAGGTCATTGAAGAGTGTCCGAGCCCGTTCGTCGAGCGCCACCCCGGTATGAGGGAGAAGATGTGCCAGGCGGCGACCAACTATGCCTCGCGGCTCAAGTACAAGAGTGTGGGCACGGTTGAGTTTCTCGTCGACGATGAGACAGCCGACTTTTTCTTCCTCGAGATGAACACTCGTCTGCAGGTTGAGCACGGCATCACGGAGCTGTGCTACGGAGTTGACCTAGTCCATCTTATGCTGCGGCAGGCCGACCATGAGCGGGCTGGTCGACTGGGCCTACACTCGGATGAGCTTCAGAGGCTTGTGAAGCTGGAACCGCACGGCTGGGCGATTGAAGGTCGTGTGTACGCCGAGGTGCCGCTGCGGAACTTTGCTCCGGCGCCGGGGGTCCTGCAGCATGTGGGATGGGCGGAAGGGGACGGTATCCGAGTTGACACATGGGTTAGCAGCGGGCAGAACGTCACCCCGTACTATGATCCTCTCATCGCCAAAATCATGGTTCACAGCCCGGACGGACGGTCGGCCGCGCAGGCAACGATGCTCAAGGCGCTGAACAATAGCGCACTGCAGGGTACGCAGACCAACATGGAATATCTCGCCAAGATTATAGCTTCTCCCATGTTTGTCAACGGCCAGACATTGACAAACTCGCTATCAAACTTTCACTTTGAGAGCTGCTCTCTGCAGGTGCTCGACCCAGGTGTCCTCACCACTCTGCAGGACTACCCGGGTCGCGTCAATGTCGGTCACGGCATTCCTCCCGGTGGACCAATGGATGATCTCAGCGCACGCGTCGCAAACATCCTAGTCGGTAATGAGCCCGGTGCGGAACTCTTCGAGATTACCCTGGTCGGACCGGAGCTGTTGTTCCACGAGGCCGCCGTGGTGGCAATCTGCGGCGCGGAATTGCTGGTTACCCTGGAGGAGCAGACACAGCCAATGTGGTCTCGGCTCATTGTAGGAAAAGGCCAAATATTAAAGCTCGGACGCGTGGGAAAGGATGGTACTCGCACATATCTTGCAGTCAAGGGCGGCTTCCCACAAGTAGCCGACTATCTAGGGTCCAAGTCAACAGCCCCAGAGCTCGGCATCGGTGGTGTTCAAGGCAGAAAGCTGCAAGCCCACGATATCCTCGCCCTCGACCCGCGGTCCGGGACCTGGGCAAAGCAGGCCTCTCCATTGTCGCTACCGAAAGAAGGTCTGCCCATCTTTGACTCTGACAGCGCAACAGTCATCCGCTGCATCGACGGCCCGTACGGATCAGAGGACATTCTCTCACCAAAAGGCCATACCACGCTGTACGAAGCCGAATGGTCCGTGAGCCACAACAGCAGTCGCAGCGGTGTGCGCCTGTCCGGTCCGCGACTGAAATGGGCGCGCACGTCAGGCGGCGGGGGCGGATCGCACCCGTCCAACGTCTTTGACTATGGGTATCCCAACGGCGGCGTCAACTTTACCGGCGAGTCGCCCATCATCTTTGCCCATGACCGGCCTGGGCTCGGTGGATTTGCGTGCCCGACGACGGTGTGTTCGGCAGAGATGTGGAAGGTCGGACAGCTGAAGACGGGGAATAAAGTACGCTTTCAGTCCATTTCGTTTGACGATGCCCTGCAGCTTTCAAAGAGCAAGGAGGGGTATCTACAAGCCATTAAAGCGTACTCAAACGGCGGCACTCGTACAATTCCTTCTCCGCATGTGGAAGTGGCCAAGGCACCAGCGTCATCAATCCTGCATCAAACACCGGCATCAGGCAGTCATCCTAGGGTGACATACCGTCAGGGCGGTGACACTGGCATCATTGTCGAGTACGGGGAGCAACTCCCAGATTTGAGGAACACTGCTTGTGTTTACCTTCTTCTACAAGGACTCTCCCGTGCTCAGCTCCCTGGCGTTCGCGGCGAACCCAACTTTGCCACGCTCACCGTGCACTTTAACCAGCAAAGTACGCCCAGGGAGAGTCTCTTGGCACGACTCATTCAGCTGGATAGAGAAGCCGGCGAGATCAGTGGCATTCAAATACCTGCAAGACAACTGAGGCTGCCGGTTTGTCTGGACCATTCTTCGTTTGCCGAGTCGAACCAGAGATACATGGAGAATATCCGGCCGACCGCGGCTTACATGCCAGACAATGTGGAGTATCTTCGGAAGAACAACGCTCTTGATAGCCGTCAGGACGTGTTTGATTCCATTCTCAAGGCCCCATGGCTGACCGTTGCCGTCGGCTTCTTCGTCGGGACGCCGATCCTATACCCGCTGGATCCGTGGCGCGTCATTACTGGCCAAAAGTACAACCCGACGCGTATTTATACACCGAGAGGTTCCATCGGTCTCGGTGGCTCACTGGCGGCCATCTATCCTGTCGCCGCGCCGGGAGGATACCAGCTCATGGGCCGCACGCTAGGCGGCTGGGACGCCGCAGGCAACCGTCCGGGCTTCTCGCCAGACAAGCCTTGGCTGTTTAATCAATTCGACCTCGTCAAGTTTCATCAGGTATCAGAAGAGGAATACACAAAAATTGAGCAAGATTTTGACGCTGGGCGATATGTGTTTGACATTGTTGAAACAACCATCAACATGGACCAGTACATTGCTCAGTTTGATGAAGCGGCGCGGGACCCCAAGTACCAGGAATGGAAGAGAAGAAAGGAGGTTGCCTCGAAGGAAATGGCCGAGCTGGAGGAGAAATTGTATGAAGAGTGGGTAGAAGCAAAGAGACTGGCGACAGCGGACGCGATCGAGCACGAGGGCGACGAGGAGTCGGAAAATGTGGCTCTCATCAAGTCGCCTGTGGATGCCAATGTCTGGAGGGTCCTTGTCAAGGAAGGTGATGAGATTCAAAAAGGACAGACTGTGGCGATATTGGAGGCTATGAAGATGGAGATTAACATCATTGCTGGGGACAAGGAGGCTGGCTTTGTGGTGGCGGGGATACCGCAGCCCCCAGGGAGCGTGGTAAGTCCGGGCAAGGTGATAATCAAGGCGAAGAGAAAGGCCCAAGGTATTTGTGCTGTAAAATCGAGTTTATGAAATATTTTGTAATTTTTTCCCGTCATGAAGTCTAGTATTGATTTCAATACTGGCGCCGTACTCGGTCCTAAGGCAGTGTCGGCCAACCGGAGAGTTGCAGCAACCAAAGAGATGAGCTGCGTGACAACTAGCTTGCATATTGCTCGGGAACCAACAAGCTAAAAATAAGTTATCAATGTAAAAACGTTGGATTCCGTCGGAATTAGATAAGATTTTTTAAACAACGGCCATCACGTGGCCTGCCCGTCCTGCCGGGTCACAGCCAAGAAAGATATCGACCCCCTCTTCCCCGATTACTGTTCCCCGGTTACTGACCTCGGGACGTTCGTCCCAAAGATGCAACACCAGCAGCAGCTTACCAGTGCATGCCGGCCAATTCCGTCACATCTTGGCTATCCAATCTCACCTAGCCAGTATCAATCACTTGCGCCATAGCCAAGTCATGGTCCAGCGTCGGTTAGAGTATTCCGCATAAATTTGGCCTCCAACAGCTGCGTGCGTTGCGCCCTCTGAAAAAAATATGGGCGGTCGGCCGCGAGTCCCCGTTGCGCCGTGCAAGTTTTGCAAGAGGGCATTTAAACGCCAGGAACATCTGGATCGACATTTACGGACGCGTAAGTCTCTCTGTTTGTCAGCCGGGCAAATGAGGCATTTGGCTGACTCAAATGATAAAGACACAAGGGAGCGGCCCTTTCAATGTGCTTGCGGTCGCATGTTCTCCAGGCAGTAAGTTCCGCAATGGCCCATCTCAAAATGCTGGGACATGTGTGAATAACCCATTTCGGATACTAAAAGGGACCTTCTCTCACGTCATTGTCGGCTCTCGAGCTGCAAATATGGCGCCAAAATCCCTTTACCACATCAAGACAGCAAGGATCATTCGCTACCTGTTTTTTCTACAGCATCTGCCTCATCTCTTTCGCCTCCCAGCTTGCCAGAGAATACCAATGATAGGGCATCTGCGCCAAGATTCGGTGTCGCTGCCGACGTGGCTCTTGCCGAGGATTCTCAACAGAATTGTGCCAGTCCTGCCACTGACGAACGGCTGCCACAAGCCCTGTCGTACCTTCCCGTGGACATGAGCCCCTCGGTTGAAGTGGATTGGGGCCTACATGCCATGCAAACGGAAGCTTTCAGTCTCGATGTTCTGCCCAACGAGGCAGAAGTGATTGACAACTACTTCATGGGCATATTTCATCCGACCAATGCAGACATGGATCCGTTGCTAAACACTACCAGTCTTACTACGGTGTCTGGAGCATTGCCGAGCACGGCAAGTCCGGATACAACGTCCTACGTGCAGACGAGGACGCCGGCTATCACAAATCGGAACTATGCGTCTTCTACGACTCCGTCGACTACTACTCCACAAACAGCCATGAGACAGAGCCCGAGCCGCATTCCAGGACCGCTGGACGCCATGGAGGATGTTGCCGCCGCGAATCCCTGGACCATCTCCTCATCCGCCTACGCGCGACTGCAGACCGAGGTCAACAAGTTCTCTCATGTCCTGCCAGCTCCATTCACCCTCCCCAGCCGGCCTAAACTATCGCGATTCATCGCCAGCTGGATGCGCGGCTACCACCCGCACCTGCCGTTCCTCCACATCCCCACTGCCAACATTGACACGATGAAGCCGATGCTGGTGCTCACCCTCGCCGCCACGGGCTCGTTTTACGGCTTCGAGCACACCGAGGGGTATCCCATGTACGTTCTCGCCAAGGCCATGATTACCAGCGAGTTGGAGAAACGCAGGGTCGGTGCCACACTTTGTCTACTCCACGGCCTCCCGCAGTATGCGGAGCTCCCCACCGACCACTCCGCGTCGCCCATCCGAGAGCCGGCGGCGACACACCACTCGTCACCGCAGCCTCCCGCGTTCGACGTCGAGCTCCTCCAGGCGTTGCTGGTGCTCATCATGACAATGTCCTGGCTGGACGCACCGTTTGCGCAGGAAGCGCTGGCGATGAGCAGCCAGCTGTCGACGCTCACGCGTGAGGCGCTGTCACAGGCACGGCTCGACGATGACGACGACGCGAACGGGGGAAGCTGGATAGACTGGGGCAAGGCGGAGGAGAGGAGGAGAAGCATCTTTGCGGCATACTTTACGCTCAACATCCAGACCATTTGCTTCAACGTGCCGCCGCAGCTAACCAACTCGGAGATGAAGCTGCTACTGCCGTGCTGCGAGGCAGAATTCCGAGCACCCAACGCCGACGCATGGAAGAACAGCGTCCTCAACACCAAACCCAACAACACCCGAAACCGAGATTACCAAGACTGCCTCGCGCAGCTCCTCGCCGGCAAGCCCCTCGAACCCGCCGCCGTCATCTCCGAATTTGGCAACTACCTGCTCGTGCAGAGCCTGCTGATGCAGATTTACCTCGAGCGCCAGGCCGTCTCGCCGCTCCTCGGCCCCTCACAGAACCTCCCCGCCGCCACCGTCGCCGTCTACGACCGGGCCCTCGCCGCCTGGCAGCAATCCTGCTGGGACCCGGCCATCGAGACGACCTCGCTCGACCCATCCACCTCAGCCCAGGGCCCCGTCGCCTTCAACGCCGCCGCCGTGCTGCGTCTCGCACACGTGCACCTCGGCGCCGGCCTGCAGGCCCACTGCGAGCTGCTAACGCGGGACCCGCGCGCCCTCGCCGAAGCCTTTTCGCCGGTGCGGAACCCGCTGCTCCTTGAATCCGCCGCCGCCCGGGCGGCGGCGGCGGCGCGAACAACAACAACAAAGACGGCAGTGCGGCATGCGGTCTGCGCGCTGCGGATCCCGGTGCGCGTGGGCATTGCGTTCGTGGCGCGCGGTCGGACGGGCCATTGGAGCGCGCAGCACGCGATTAGCAATTATGCGTGCGCGCTGCTTCTGACGCACTGGCTGGACAGCATGGCGAGGGTTGTTGCGGAGCATCATGGCGGCGACGACGACGACGGCGGCGGCGGGTTGGAGGCGGAGGAGAGGATGCTGCTGGGGGCGGTAGAGCGGCTGGTGGAGGAGACGCATCTGGAGTGCTCGCTGGGGCCGAAAGAGGATGGCGGCCGCCCGTGTCCGGGGAGGATGCGGCGGCTGAGCATTGCGGCGCTGAGGCTCTGGGCGCAGACGTGCAAGGGCATACAGGTGTATGAGATTGTGCACGTCGTGGGGGAGGCGCTCTCGATAGCGGCTGACTCGATCGAGAGGGGTTTGTAAGGTGGGGTATTCGAAATACTACTTCCCGGAAAAGGAAGAATGGCGCCAGGTTAATGATAGCGTGAATTGAAGCATGTTTATGCTGTTGGCTGCCCAGCCAGCCAGCTAGCTAGCTAGCTAGCTAGTATCCGTGAAGGGGGGGGGGAGTTTAGGAGAAGAGGCGACCAGTCGTCACTCCAAGTAACTTTTATTCAATACATTTAAACTTGCGGGGAAGTGGCTTGCGATGGGCCGCCATTACATGCTAGGCCCGATTCGTCGGCGTCACAGGCCGCATTCTGCTAGCCTCTTTTGCGTCAGTCTGTGCACGCGGTTGCTGATATTTGTTTGCATCAGAATCATACGAGCGCGATATGAGCTGTCATTCTGTTGAACCATGTTGGTAAGAGTTCTTGTACTAAATACCAATGACACTGTGAAAAGGAAAATGGCAGTGAGAAACAAAGAATCAAGGCTACAACCGAAAATGGTACAGAACATCATGCCACAGAAATCAACAGATAAGATGAAATGCCACGGAAAAAAAAAATATCGCTCCGATAAAAAATTTAACAAGAAAAAGCTGTGCCTCCAGTCTGTATTTATTGTCGGAAACATAAAAAGAAAAAAAAAATTAGGGCAACCTCGATCCCTCCAGCTTTGGGTATCACCACAAATAAAGTCACATTGTCGTCTGGTATCCATCAGCACCGTGTCGCTACAAGCAGGGCCAGTCGCTCTCCCTCTTTCAAATCCCGCAGTCATCTCGCGCTCGTCCTTGCGATGGAGAAGAAAACTGACCAATTTTTCAAAGAAGCCAAAAATACAAAGTTGTAAATGAAAGATATGGTATGTGAGGCCGTGAAAATACCGTAATCATACATGATAATCATTCAGAAGAATACAATGTAATGTCCATGCGCTTTTACACTGCATTGGACGAGACAGAATGAAGAGAAGCAGTTGCGACAACGGGGCGAATGTCAACAACGGCTGAGACTCCGCTAATCTCTGCCTTATAGTATCAACTGCTTTAGGTTGCGCTGTATTATCATGTCTTGCACCGAGCCCATGGTGATCTTGAGCAGATTGGTGTCGGTGGCGTTGGTAAAATGGCCGTAAATTTCCTTCTCAGGGTTACGACTCAAAGCCTTGAACTTTTCGAGAAAGTACTTGCTGGCAGCCTTGTAGTCGTCCGTCGGGCCGTGGTAGTCGGTGAAGCCGTACTTGCTAATGGGGCTGCGTGGTAGCTTTTCACGAAAGAGATCCATCTTGTTGAGAAATAAAATCATTGACGAGCGCGTGAACCAGTGCGAGTTGGCTATTGATTCCCAGAGCATCAGAGCCTCATTCATTTGGTTCTGTAGCAACGTGTTAGCTAGAAAGGGCCACCGTGGACGCAATACGCAATGCGCGCCGGGGGACGATTGGCGCCACTTACTCCGTCCTTGTCTTCTACCAGACACTGGTCGTAACCACTGATTGCGACTAGAAAAAGAAGGCAGTTGACGTTCTCGAAGCAGTGAATCCACTTCTTCCGCTCAGATCGTTGGCCGCCGACGTCAAACATGCGGTATGTTAGCTGACCAAGGTCGAAATCGGTTTCGGTGATGCCCGTGGTTCGTAATCTTGAGCGTAGGAGATCCTGGTCGTTGGGAACGTAGCCGTCGGCCCAAATCCGATCAATGTCTTCGACGAAGCTATCTGGGGTCAATTTCCGCGCGGATAAGTAAGATGGGTGGCATTACGGAATTTCACTTACTATGCAAGGTTGTCGTGGAGCGCATACTCATTGCCCTTGGCGATGGCCTTTTTCACGCCATTGTCTTGCCACAGACTTTTGATGGGCTCTAGGTATTCTTGGGGCGGTAGTTCTTCGGGGCTGATTTCGTGGTCGACAAGAATGCGGGCCATGTATTTCTGCAGCATTGTTAGCTGTCTGCGTGATGGCAGCTGCGTGCGCATGTGATGAGCTACTACGCGCGAGCTGAAGAATGCAGCATAAGATGTCACGCAGTAGCTTTCAGGTTACACCGAGCTGGGGTAGGAGCTTACCTCGTTGTCGGGATTGTCGAACTCGTAGTTGAGTTCCGACATGGCCTCGTTGATCGTGCGGAAGGACTGTACAATGTTGTTGAAGACGACGGGTTTCCAGTCGAGTCGCTCGCTCTTGCTGAAGCCTTGGGAGTATATGAGCTTCATTTGTTTCAGGATAGTTGATTTGCCCGATTCACCGGCGCCTAAAGGTAACACAGAGATTAGTCGCTGCAAGTCGTAGTAGGAGGGTTCCAAGAAGCTGGCAAGGATTGAGGACGGATTTCGACTCCACATGGCTCAGCAGTGTGCGACCCAAGCTGAAGCTGCAGCAGAACGAGGCAATAGCAGAATAGAAGAAGAAAACGAGAGAAAAAATGTTGGATAATTCTGTGGCGCCGGTAATTAACTCACCGAGAAGCAAAAGCTTGACCTCTTTGGCCATGCGGCGCTCATCCTGGCGGAGCACGCGATCGAGTTCGCGGGAGCGAGCCTCGCCGCTGTCGCTTTTGCGACTGCGGAAACACATCCCAGCGAAGCCTAGGGAAGAAGAGACTCGTCCACAGCCTAAACGGCTACAGGACCTATCGGAGGAGTCGGAAGGGGGCGCCAGTTTCGCGGATAGGCGGGCGGGCTTGGGTAGAGTCGATGCCCGCGGGGTCGAAGGAGCCGGACGAAGAAGCGGGAGAGGAAGGAAGGTATCAAGCGAGAAATGCGACGAGGTTGTGGGCGCTGATGTGGCAAATGCGAGGGCGTTGATGGGGTGCGATGGAGGTAGTGGAAACGCTGCAGTGGATTAAGATGAGGGTATCGTGGCGTAGAGCTTGAGAAAGAGAGGGCCAAGGCCGTCGACGGGCAGAGAGGCGCAATTCAGGGTGTTTGTGGCGCACGTCGAGGCAACGGGTAGAGAGACAGCGAAGAAGAGCTGTTTGACGGCAAAGCTGGGCGCAGTGTCTCGAGTTTGTTTGACTTTTGTCGCTCGGTTGGGAAGCTGACAGGAGCTGGGTAGTGGTGGTGGTGTTGATGAGCAAATGAATGAATTGAAAGCAAGACCGGGAGGTGGACAAAGCGAGACAGCCGATAAAAAAAGAACCAAAACGGGAAGAAGATGAAGAGGAGGGACAGAAAAAAGAAAACCCCAAAAGAAAAGAAAAGAGGGAAGCTGGTGTGTAGAAAGTGGACAGACGGGGTCGGCAAGGTTACGACTGCATACTCCCAAGCAATCCAAGTCCAAGAGCGATAAATACCTGCCTTGTCGTGTAAATTGACTTGGAATCTCCGAGTCTAGGCAGGTCGTTACTCTGTAACTACCTACCTATGTAATAATCCGTAATAATCAAGGACAAGCTGGTCTCCGTCTTGACTCTAGCGTGCTTGCGTGGGCAGAGGAGCGGGGACCGGGCAAGCAGAAGGTAGCATCGAGTGCCATGTAATGTACTCGGTACGTGCTTTTGATTACAGGCGGCGCTCCGTATGCACGACTTGAAAAAGAGCTTCGTAGGACAGAAGAACGTAGAATCCATCTAGTAGCTATTCTTCATTTTCGCCGCTCGAAAAAAGCACGAAAAAAAGGAGCAGACGCGGCCCATCTTCTGCCGCCTACAAACAGAGAGACACGCTGATGACAAGGACTCGAGGCCCGCCAAGTAGCAGCCGCAGTGGAAAGACAGGCCACGGCCCCTCCACTAGGTATTTCCCCATCTACGCCAGATTAAAAATCCAAGGGAAAACTGTGAGAGTGGGTTAATTTAATGTAATTATGTCGGCCAATGAAAACCCCACCGACCAGCGGGCAAGGCCCTGTAATCACTGCAACGCCCAGAAGTTCGACTACCTTATAATCTGAGGTATACAATAATCTGAGCAACCCAACGGAGCATTTATTGCATATACGCCGTATCACAAGCAGCTGATATTTACCAATAACAACCTGTTGCGCGACCATTTACTTGTATCGTTTAAAACATGCAACATCGCGCATTTCATCCATCATTTATCCATCAAGAGATTCCCTTCATGCAGCCCGCAACTCAAAATCCAGTTGCCCACGTCGCGAGTCAATGCGTCGGCAACGAACCGTCCATGCCGTCTCCTGCCACCTGCATCCAGCTGCCACTACTGCAGTGCTAATTCATCCTCTCTGTCCGCTAACCATCGGCCATTTTACCAAAACGTCTACACGGGACGACTTTCACAAAGCAGCCCCCCCTTGGTCACTATTACCCGGCATGCGAGCCGCATCGGGGTGTGTTGTGCTGCCGGACAAAGAGGGGTTGCCCGCTTCGTGATGTGCACTCTCAACAAACCGCCTTGCCGCCTCGCTTCGTTGCAGCCATCTCTCGACTCGTGATTGCCCACCTTGCATAATAATGCAGCCTTGCATATGCAAGTTCGGCTTGTGCTAAACCAACCGCCTTCCAGAATCCTGCTCGACCGCTACAGCGCCCTTTGTCCTCAGCCCTGCCACAAGCCCCAAATTCTGGCTCCGCATCTACGCCACTCTGCTTTCTACTAACTAGTCAATTACCCGTATTGACTACCAGTAATTGGTGAGTTATGGCTAATACCCAGGTTTGCCAAGCGAATCTCCTACGAATCTCTTAGATCACCCTGCGTTGCCTCGTCTGCTTTCACTCTCCGATTCGCGACTTCGTACCTGGTAGAAAAATTCGATAGACTCCAGTGATGCTCTCCACTCTGACTACCACCTCCCAGTCATCGAGCACGGGTCTTCGCTATATAAGTTTCATGCGATATAAGTCTTGTCGCTGTCCAGAGCCAGTCAACAGTCAAGCCCAACTTTTGTTCACAATTGACAAGGTAGCATCACTGTCAGCTCTGCAGGCAACTACATACTCCGTAGCAGCTGTAACAGTAGAGTCGTGCTGTGCCCTTTGCCATCTCCACCTGCGGCTATGCCTTTTTCTTCCATGCTCACGCACAGCTGCATGGCAACTGCCGCTTTTAACAAAAGCATCGTCATGAACCCTCATATAATTACAAGGAATGGACACAGCCCCTGATAAATTGTCTGACTGTATCTGCTCTTCCCTCCATTTTCCAGCCAATATGCACAACGCAGGGCCCCGCCTCTTGCAATCACCGATTCCGGCACTCGCCCGCCTGTTCACCACTATGACTATGAGTCTACAGGGGTGGATTTCTTGCAGCGGCACCAGTCGATGATGAATTCACCAGATGTCCAAGCTCATCAGGCCTGTAGGTATACGTGGGCCTGCCTGCCACCAGCCACCGCATACTGGGTAATTATTACAGCAATTTCCACTCTGAGCGCCATTTGAACTCGCTCGCTGTTGATTCCTCGGGACGTCAGGGCCCAGCTGCTCCAAGTCGTCACTGGCGCCAGGGTACATAACCGCTGCAGCCCTAGATCAGGGTCCAATGCCGCACGTCTTAATTTAAACATGTCGCGAACCTTCAAGACAGGGCGCCTCGAGGCTGGCTGCATACGGTGATACTCAGGACTAGTTACTCATTGCCGTCATTCTCGGAGCGCCCGTCTTCTTTCTGGCTGCATATCTGACTACACACGGCCCAGAGAGGCACACTTGTCCCACACCTGACGATCCTGTCTGCGGCTCTATGTAATTAAAGAAAAGAGAGTCAAGTCCGAGGCCGTCATTATGATTTCTTTTGTTTCCCGAGCCAATCTCCAGTCGACCTTGGAACTCGAGGTCGCACAGGTCATTGAGGACGCTAAGACGGCAAGGTGTGGCACTTGTGGAGTCAGCCCATCATATGCTGGTTCGAGGAAACATGGCAACATGGACTGTAATCCATAGCGCTGAACTTGTTGTCTGTGCATGACTGATCTGGTCCCCGAGGCCCCTATCCTGGTATTGATGTCTTGCTTCCTGACATGCTTTGCAAGGGGAAGAGCTGTACAAGTTACGGATACGCTCCTTGGCATCGTCCTTCGGCAGGCACACATCGAGTGTTTCCACCGTACCAATACCCCTTCTGCGGCATGCTACTACTGCAGTGGCACCGACCGGATTCGATGATCCTCAGATCTGACAAACAGGCCACCCTCTATGGGTCTGCTCCTTATCACGTCACTCCTTGAGCCACACTGCCAGTCTGGCCATGTTTCAAAGGACGCGTTGCCTCTTTGCAAAGTCGTTCATGTGTGACGAAATCGTCGAAAAGTTGTCCTATCTACGCTCCACATAACAGTCTTCTTATACTACCAACGACTTGTTCACTGACTGCTTAATATTATTAGGCAAAAAAGTGGCTGTGATTAGCGTTTCCACATTCACTTTCCCCGCCACTAGAAACGGGTAGTTAGTATGTCGAATTGTTGTTCCAGGCATTGGCAACCCTTCCGGAAACGGGGAGCCAAGAGGGCGAAGCCATATCGCGGCATTCAAGCTGGCTACAGACTTGGTTCCCTGGCCTCATAACGGTCAGGGGCCGGCGATCGACGCTATTTGAAGATGCCCGAGTCACAAGGTAATCTGGTGCCGTCTCCGTGGGCTTCAATTGCAAGGTGGGGGAGTTGACCCCTATTTCCAAGTCCCTTGAAAATGATGACGGGCTACGCACACAAGCGCGTCCGAGCCCGATCATAGCCGCTAGCTTCCGTCCGTCGCCAGGTACCTTGCACATCACAGACGGGCCCTTTTCTTGCTTGACAATACTTGTCAGGCTAGCGTCATCCGCGTCTTGTTAAAAGCAAGACCTATTAAACTCCAAAAGGAGCGGCTCTAGCATCTGAAGAACTGGGTGTTCCGCCTGCGGCCAAACATATAACGATTTTTCGCGTGCTGTACCCATGTATGCAGAAGCTAATAGGGGATGCCGACTGTCTTGAGGCGGGCAAGCACCTATGCCGAAGGGTATCGATAGACGAAGCTTGGCAATGGTGTCCTAGTGTCCTATCTCCAGCTCGGACGAAGCAAGCAACTGTCTCTGGTTCATCACACCGTCGTATTGAGAGCTACGATGGAAAGCATCAACAACATTGAACGTTGACGGTCACAACAGAGTACTCGTCGATGGCAAGCTTGATGCCTCATTCGTACAAGCATTGATTGCAAGTCGAATCCCGTCCTCCTCCCTAATTGATGTCCGACCGACAAATTAATTGCCTTTGTGCAAGTCGTGCACCTCAACTATCTACCTACCTGCATTTCAGCTTGGCCTGGCAGCGGCCTGAAAACCACGAGGTGCATATGCACCGGCCAAAGTAGGACGATTTGTGCCACTCAAAAGCATACTTAAGATATAACTCGGTTGGCAAGACAATGAAGGCAGTGCGAATGAAGCAGTCGCATCTTTTCTCCTCGCATGAGGCTGGTTAATCATACGTGGCTAGGCGTATGTTGCGCTTAGCCATGCCGCGCGGTCTGCTCTATGGACGACATAGTGTAAGCTCATGCGCAATGGATTGCTCAAGCGTTGATTCATCTGATGTTACTGCCTTGTACAATGGCACAACATAACTAGTATGGTAGAGGGTCGGGCGGTCGGGTGCCGCCCCAGAGTGCAATAAAGCAGGACTGAACTGTAAGGGAAAGGGAAAGGGACCTTGAGGGTCAAGACACGACCGACAATGAGAGGTTGCCTCTGCCGTGCATTCGAAAGATACGCCCTTCAGCATAAATCTCTGGAAATTTCCTCTTCTGGGCATTACTCGTCACACCGTCCGCGGGCTCCCGTGCTTGTTGAATGTGTGCCCCGCCATATGACGGCGGTCCCAAATTTTCTCTCTGCCCGCGACTCAATTTTTTTTTTCGCTACCCCGCCAAACGGCGATTGGGCATTCATTGACTTGCACCACTGCATGAGGAAAACTTTTGCGCCTCGACTTTTGGCGCGCCATTTCTGGTTTCCTGTTCCTTCATCATCACGTTTCAACTTATACTCATCACGTCTGCATTGGTCCTGCCCGGCCCTCATACACACATACAAAATGTCCGAGATTACTCACCCTACCATCAAGGGTATGTTTACTGCTCACAAGCTGGAAAATAATGAAGTCGTTGCTGCCCCGCTGCTGTTGCCCCTCCTCGTTCGGACGAAAGAGGGGGAGCTTGAAGCCATCGCAATTGCTCAAGAAAAAAAAAAGGAAAAACAGCTATCGCGATTGATTGTCCCATCGCTAACGTAGACAGATGGCTGGTTTCGCGAAATTTCCAACATGTGGCCCGGCCAGGCCATGACCCTCAAGGTCGAAAAGGTCCTGCACCACGAAAAGTCCAAGTACCAAGACGTGCTCGTCTTCAAGTCGACCGACTACGGCCATGTACTCGTCCTCGACAACGTCATTCAGTGCACTGAGCGCGACGAGTTCTCTTACCAGGAGATGATTGCCCACCTGGCCCTGAACTCGCACCCCAACCCCAAGAAGGTGCTCGTCATTGGCGGCGGCGACGGCGGCGTGCTCCGCGAGGTTGTCAAGCACGACTGCGTTGAGGAGGCCATTCTCTGCGACATTGACGAGGTACGTCTCATCTACCACCCACGTCTCTCATCACGGCGATGCTGACACTCGAGTCAATCAGGCTGTCCCCCGCGTCTCCAAGCAGTTCCTGCCCGAGATGGCCACTGGCCTCACCCACGCCAAGAGCACCGTCCACATCGGCGACGGCTTCAAATTCCTCAACGATTACAAGAACACCTTCGATGTCATCATTACTGACTCTTCCGACCCCGAGGGTCCCGCCGAGAGCCTCTTCCAGAAGCCCTACTTCCAGCTCCTCCACGACGCTCTCCGCGACGGCGGCGTCATTTCTACCCAAGGTTGTATGTCTCATTTTTCTCAACGGAAGAGTCGAGGTGCGCTTGCTTGATGATGGACAGGGGCGCCAGTAGCGAGCCAATCTCTTCTTCAGAGAACTCGTCTCTTGCCAATCGCTGCTATCGGGCTTCTCCGCCCCGTTGCTGCGCTCCTTTGCTCCTAGAGTAGTCCGCCCATGAGCCAGTGCTCGATTTCTTCCGGACTCCAAGTGCCGCTCGGTAGTGCCGGCGTGGCAGGGGTTCCCTATTTTCTTAGAAAGCTGCCATGTCTGATTTCGTATGCTCACTGTTTACTTTGGCCGTCGCTAACATGCCTCTCTCTCACAGCCGAGAACCAGTGGCTCCACCTCTCCCTCATCACCCAGCTCAAGAAGGACTGCAAGGAAATCTTCCCCGTCGTCGAGTACGCCTACACCACCATCCCGACCTACCCCTCGGGCCAGATTGGCTTCATGGTCTGCAGCAAGGACGCCTCGCGCGACGTCAAGGTGCCCGTCCGCACTTGGACCCCCGCCGAAGAGGAGGAAAAGTGCCGCTACTACAATGCCGAGATTCACAAGGCCAGCTTTGTCCTGCCCAACTTCGCCAAGAAGGCCCTTCAATAACTGTGGTCTGTCGGCAGTGGGGTCGGAATCGGTGAAAATAATGTGGTGAACGATATACCATCAGAATTGATATGGATTGCTTGATATATATGACATGTAGACATGAAGCAAGATATAACATGATACAAAATTGTCCTGTCGTTCCCGTGCTTTTGAGGCTATTTGAATTACAGTGAACCTATACCATGTTTTGGTGTGGCATCTACATTGTGCGTGTTGTTGGATATCTACTGCTTCCCCTGTGCTACGTCGGGATACACGTCAAACCGTCGTTGCGTGCGCAGGGGGATGTTCCTCCGCGCCTCCTCAATCTCGTCGCTCACCAGCTCGGCACTCACCACCGTCTCGTCCTCGTGCGCCTCGGCCAGCACCTTGGCCATGGGGCTCACGATCATGGAGTGACCCCAGGCGTGGTAACTGGCGTCCATGTCGCGCGCGGGGCTACACATGACCACGTACAACTGGTTGTCCACGGCGCGAGCGCGCGCCAGCAGCTCCCAGTGCAGCGGGCCCGTCGTCAAGTTGAAGGCGCCCGGGTAGATGAGCGCAAACGCGCCCTTGCGCGCCGCGACGGTCGCCAGCTCCGGGAAGCGCACGTCGTAGCAGATGGCGACGGCGATGGTACCGTACCCCGGCAGCTCCACGAGGGTGAGGCGGTCGCCGGCGGTGAGCACCTCGGATTCCTTGAACGTAATCTTGCCCGGAATGTCAATGTCAAAGAGGTGCACCTTGCGGTGCGTCGCGAGCAGCGCGCCGTCGGGCCCAAAGACGAGACTCGTGTTGTAGTGGCGGCCGGTCGCGGGGTCGAGCTCGGGGATGGAGCCGCCGACGAGGCACACGCGGTTGTCGCGGGCCATGGCGGCGAGGGCGTGAAACGACGGGGCCTGCGAGGGCGGCGGCGGCGAGGGCTGCAGCACCTCGGCGTAGGCGGGGAAGAAGCCGGTGCCGTAGGGCGAGTTGAAGCACTCGGGGAGCACGACAATCTGGGCGCCGGTGGACGTCGCGGCACGGGCGACCTGGGTCGCGGCGCGGTCGAGGTTGGCGGCCTTGTCGGGGCCCGAGGACAGCTGCACGCAGGCGACGGTGACGCGGGGCGTCTTGAGCACGGGGCTGGACGTGTACGAGGCGGCCATGGCGCGGGCGGTCGATGACGAAAAGACCCGGGGAAGAGGAAAGCGGTGATGGTGGTGAGGACGAGGGGCAACAGGGATACAGCGGCGGGCGCCGGAGGGGAGCAGGCTGGGCTTGGACGCGATGCAGCGCAGGACAGCTCTGCTCATGCTCAGGATTTTTAGAGTTGCGAGAGGATCGATGGCGTGACGAGGGGCACTATTTTGTTGTTGGGGTCGCGGGGGTTGAGAGAGAGGGGGAGACGCTGTGGAGAGGGAAAATGCGGAGGTTGAGTTCCGGTCGGAGCTCGGAGAGGTTGAAGATGTGGGGTCGGCGAAGTAGAGGCGAAATCGGCGGCGAACACCCCGTGGCGCGCCTGGAAGTGTGGTTGGGGTCAGAGTAAGACAAGATATTAGTCCAATCTAGATAGCTGTCAAAATTTATCGATAAGCCGCTTGAGAGATTGTGAGTAAGATGAAAGCATGCGCAATGAAAGTATAGTTGGCAGGAAAGCATATAATTATCATTGGCTGATGCCGGGCGACTAGAAAGCTCGGAAGAGGTAACGCTACGGGCGGAATCTATACGGAAGAGAAACCCCAGAGACTAGTGTGACTGGTACGTAAATAGTGGTCTGTTCACTGTGGAATTAAAGTCGGGATCGGAACAGGCTTGGCCAAGTCATCACTCATCACATGGACGGATGACCGACGCAAGCGCAAAGTTGCGCCAGCAACTCATCATATTGTTCGCCGTAAAACAGTATGTAATCATTCTCACGTCACCAACGGCAAGCTTGCAGCGGGGGATGCCAACGTCTGTGCTGTACGCCAACCAACTAGCTCCCGCTACCCGCCCGTTTCTCTCCAGCCTTATTATAGTTGCCATTTGGCGACGAAGGCGCCATGTTGGTTCGTTTCGATGCAGTTACTGGACCAAGCGAGCAATGCAGCACCCCCCCACCTCCCTCCCCTCCTAAACTGACAGAGTCTGCGCTGCATGACGACTGCAAACTGAAACTGTAAACGCACATGTGGGACAAGAGCTTACCCGAGAATTCATGGACAAGCTCAAGCTTCGGCCGAGGAAGCTTGGTTTAACCCC